>NW_024881637.1:702500-994693 GCF_019059575.1 Amphibalanus amphitrite
GATCCATCTCCTGATACCGTCGGAGCGCCGCGTGACACGTGTTAACACGGAGAGATGTCAGCCGACCGGCCGACCCAGTCCAGTCTGTCCCCCGTCCGAGACAGCTGTGCAACAGAGCCGCATCCGAGCTGGTTTATCTGAGGGGTTCGGGATTGAGCGAACAGAGCTGTCGACAGGTCTGAATGAGTCGTCCGACCATCTGTCACATGTCAAACGGACGGTCGTCAAAACTCGGACAGACAACACGCGACCGCCGACTCGTACACGGTCTGTGAGTGGAGACGGTTTGTTTTGCTCGGACAGCTGTGGACACGCCAACTCGGGAGAGCCGCTGGTATTTATAAATTGGATAGCGGGTTTGTGTACTCATGGGGCCCGGGTTGCATGCCGTCTCTGCCAGACGTATGCAGCGTGATCTCACTTCCGACTGCCAATCGGCCGCCGCAGAGTGGAGAGCTGACCAGGTCCACACGGCTCCACCAGTCCCCTGTTCTCACACAGCGGTACACGCTGACGTCACACAGTGTAACCCACTGACGTCACCACCTCCCCGTGACGTCACTGGCTGCGTCACGACGTCACGGAGCGTGCGACGCGCCGGCCGCGGTGCGGCATTTCCACACAAACAGCCATGAACTGGCGAGTCGGCAAGGTCAACGGGGTAGAGCGTTTTATGGGCCCTTTGTGTGGTACCGCCAGCGCCCCGCGGGGCACGGCGGGTCCCAGGGACCCACGGGGCCCGTGAGGCGGGCCACCGGGCCCCGTGAGGCGGGTCAGCAGAGACCAATGTCCAGGTGTCAGCGCGTGACCCGACATCGATTGTGCAACTGGAATGCGATTGTGAGCAAATCAGTCAGGAGTGTGCAAATAAGGTTCTGGAATACCAGCGGCGAACAAATACCGGCACCGGAAGTCCAACAGGCGGAGCGCGTTTGAGTCGAGCTCGCGGGGCGCTGGACGGCGCAGCCTTTGAGCTGGAGGAGCGATCGCGAGGTTCTGGACGGCGCGGCCTTTCAGGAGCGATCGCGCGGCGCAAGGTGATGCGATGGAACTCGGGTGGTGTAGGGCGACGTGGCGAACGGGCAGGTAGATGGTCGAAAATCAGACACCAAACGCACAAGTGACGAGAAGAAACCGGTTTGCTTGCAAAGAAATGAGAAAGATGTGCAATCGAATCGCCATGATTATCGATTGATGCAACGATATGAAGCGCCAAAAGTAGTTTCTTTAGATTCGGTGTTAACAGACGACCTCTGTCAACACTGCCTGATAGCATTGTCAGTCGAATCATTAATTTGGTCAAGGTGTGAACAGAAACAACTGGAAACCATAAATACGAGCAACCTCAAAACACCTCACACAGGAGGACGCAGGGTGAGCGCCAGAATATAATGTATTAATTATCCCTTCCCATTAGGAGGGCCGGGGCGCCGCCGGTGGTCGCCGTCCAGCGCCGACGGCCGAGAACTTCATTAGGCCATTCATCCGTCCACGTCAGCACTTCATTCAGGGCCGGTGGCAGTCCTCCTCCTCTCCACCTGAGCCCCCTCCCCGAGCCCCACCAATCCGACATGGATCCTCTGCCAACACCGCGCGGCCGACCGCAGTCACAGGCAGGTTTGGCCTGAGAAAACACATTGAACGCTACGGGCTACATGGGCCGCCACCGCGCCGCCGATGGCCACGCGTGTCAAAACAAATCCCACCGGCCACCACCGGAAACCAAGCGGTTCCGGCCGCGCTGGGGGGGGGGCGGGGGGGGGGGCGTGGTGTGCGGCTCGTCTTCACATCTAAACAACAGTCGGCCGGGCGGTGGACCGGCCTGCAGCGGTAACGGAAGCCGTCCGCGCTGACAGGGCCAGGTCAGAGGGGACAACTGTCCTCCCCTACCGGCCATGGCGTGCCGCGACAGGGGGACGGCATGGCCTGCTGCTCACGTGCCGCCCGGGGGCACGGCATGGTTCTGTTACTTTGCCTGACCTGAACTGCTAAAATGAAACTCGGTCTACCGATACCTTTAGGCGGTGACTCGTCGCCCCGTCAGTGGCTCACGGTGCCGACACTCAGTAGCCGCCTGACAACCGAGCAATGCACGGCATCGTGTCAGCGCCCATTCAGTAAGAGCAGCCCCGCATCCGAGCCCATTAGAACACCCTTGGCACTCCAGCCCGACATAGTTCCTTGGAGACAGTCACCGCACCCGAGCCGGCCTGTTCAGCATACCCCGACAGCCACCGGAGCCGCCGCTCCCCGGCCGATCTCACATCACCTCAAAGGGACCGGAATTCCTGGCTGAAGCGCCGCCGCGCCGCCGCGCCGGACGGACGGACGCCGGCCTTGCACATCCGATCCGCGGCGCACGTGGCGGTCTGCCGGGCCGAGGGACAGCGGATGGTGGCCCGCTACACTGGGGGACGGCGATGGATGGGGGTCGGAGGGCTCGGTTCGTGACATGTGTCGCGGCCGTCAGACCGGGTGATAATGGGGTCGTGACGGCGCGCCAGCCGAGCCGGCCAGTCGTGGCTGATTGGACGGAGCACCGGTCGGATCACAGTCGACAAACCTTGGGCACGAGGCAGAATGTCATCGGAGCAAAGAGGTTCAATTTAATGTCATGCAAGAACAAAGATATGTAGCAATCTCTCCTTCCATGTCTCAATGAACTATTAAACGTTCCCTGCCGGTGTGGGGCAAACATGCCGGCGAGTCCAGTGTCCACAGGCGGCCCGAGAAATTCCTCCCATTGCTGACCGCAATCCGCTCGCTCGGCGGTGACCAGAGTCAACACCCAACTGTCCAAACTTCCGTCATCAAACGTGAGCCGGCTGTGTGGTCAAGCTGGGCGAGTGTCGCGGCCAGGAGTGACTGAGTTACCGGAGTGTCGCGGTCGAGTGTCGCCCGAGTTTCTTGGTCGAATCGCCCAAATTTCTTCGTTGAGTCGGCGGACTGTCTTGGTCGAGTCTGTGGACCCGCCGCGGCCCAGCTGGCCGGCAGACGCCGCGGCCGGTATCGGACGCTCCATCAGCGCCGGCCGGTGTCCAGGTCACGTCTGTGGGGAGCCGGCTGTCGCCCGGTCGGCAGCTGCCCCCCCCCCCTGCCGACCGGTCCGGCCGGCCGGCGTCTTGGGGCGCGTGCCGGTCGGAGGGCGGGGGAGAAGGGCCATGTGGCCGCCGTGTGCCGACAGCTGGACAGTGGCCGGCCCACCTGACCTCTTTGTCCCCGCGCGCCGCGCCGGTGCCGCCGCGCCGCACCACGCCGCAGTGCGCCAATTATGATGACGCGCGCCGCAGCTGACCGGCCGGCGGCGGCGGCGGTGGCGGCGCAAATGAAGGAGCGCCGCCGGCGCTGCCCCAACGGTCGGCGCCGGGGCGCGGGAGGTTCCGCCCTGGATCCCACCGGCCCCGGGTCCGCCCTGGATCCCACCGCGAGCTGGCGCGCTTTGAACGCCGCCCGGCAGGGGTGAGCGGGCAGTTGGCGCGCAAACGTCAGGTGTTGTTTGCGCCGCCCGAGCACCGTCTCGCCATTTGAAGTTGGGCGATTTGGTGGCAGCGCTCTAGCGCTATTTGTCGTTTGGATAGCCGTGCCTAACATTGGTCACACCCCCTTTGTAACCCGCCCCGCTCACGAAGAGCCACGTCCAATCGCTGACAAAAATGCGACATTCCTGGTCACGGCTGTTCCATCTGTCACCGGGTGGACCACGGACCGAATTCCGACAGATTATCGGCCGGTCTATCCCTCCCCCCCCGTCTAATTTCCATTCGCCGTCCCGTCCCCTCCTCCGTCCGCCACGGCCTCTGATGGACCGGTGGCCAATCATACCCAGAAATGGGCGAATTTCGGCCCATTGTATCGAATAAACAATGGAGTCGGAGTGATTCCAGCCGGCCGGACGGTTTGGGTCGGAGCTGCCCGCTGATGCACAGCCGGCGGCGCTTCCTTTTCCCGCGGGTTCAGCGTGTTGTTTCCGTGAACCTGGGCGTTCTCTAGGTCATCTCCATACCCTGGGGCGCCTCCTCGCCGTACCCACGCCTCCAGGGTGTCTCCGTGCTCCATGAGGGTCTCCGTACTGTCTCCAGAGTCCCCGAAGGGTATCGGCGCTGTCTCCGTGTCTCCAATGCTCCGAGGCGTCTCCAAACGGTGGCAGCGGAGCGGACCACCACACATCGGTCGGCCCGTGCCCCGCGCGGCTCACCCTAATGCGCTTAGTGACCGTGTTTCAAAACGGGCCGATTACCCGCGTCCAGCTGGCGGCGGCGTGGTGTGGCGAGGTCCGGCGTGGGCTCGGTTTGGCGCGCGTCGCGACCCCACGCTCAGGGCCCGCGGTGCGCGCGCGCCCTGACCAGACGACGTAGCGCGCTCTCCCACCGCCCGGTTGAACTGAGGCCATGAACGATGGTAATGACATTACCTGTCCGACAGGCCGGCTCTAATCCCACATCTGAATACAGACCACTCTATTCAGGCTTCTGAGCATGTAATTTAACAAAGGTGATTAGGACTGGACCACCAGACGCATCCAGACTCAGGCCATGATTGGTGGAAATGGTGTACGGTTTGCAAACAAAAGCGGGTATTGTGAAAATAATTTCAAACAAGGCCAACACGTTTAGCGCATTGTACCCACAACAACCGCCAATACGGTATAAGCCAACGCAGGATGCTGTTCCATGGATGAGATAATACTATCTCATCCATGGCTGTTCCATGTTCCATATCAGCACTGAGCCACGGCTGCTGGAACGTGGCTCTGTATGCTATAGCGTTCACCATAAATAGTCGAAATAATTGTGATGAAAAAAACTGACCAATCTGGAAGGACATACGACTTGTTGGTAGCGTTTGTTTCTGTATATGCAGCAAATATAATGCCACTTTGTTATTCCATCTCTGTTCTCACTCGTAAAAGAAAAAATGTGCGGGTATGAAATATGAATAGATACTTTTAACCATACGGGAGCCGTATCGATGCGTCCCAATTCGCATAAATGCATCATTGGGGTGGAATACACTTCACAAGAGGCGAAATGGCTCATAAAACCGTCTGCCTCTAAATAAATTTACACGTAGGTACTGGTGGCCGGCGGCTATGAGCTCCTTGCACGCGGTGCCCCGGCGTGCCGTAAATTCGGCGGCGCGGCCCGGGGCGCGGCCGGTTTACGGCGGGCGGCTGGCGGCCGGTGAGCGGCCGGTGGTTAGCACGTGCCGCGCTCGGTGAGCACATGTTACCGGGCAGGTGAGAGGCCACCGGCGGCCACATTAGCGTCCGCGGCAGACGGCCGCCGTCTGCAGGGGAGCCGCGGCCGGCCGCGCGCCGCGTGCCAGCGGTCAGCAGGGGTAGAGGCATGTCATCATCGCCGGCCGGCCCGTCTTTAGATCCGCCGGCCGGCCGGCCCCTGGGTGGCCGGGGCGGCCCACCGGGCGGCGGCGGCGGCGGCTTCTGGGGCGCCCGCCGAGGGCTTATTGTCCCCGGCACCACCACCAACAGGTGCGCACCGGGCCGACCGACCTTGACCACCCGCGCAGAGGCTACCGCTCTCCACATCCACCCGCCCCGGTCGAGGCTATCGCGTCGCGCGGCTGATGAAAATACAATCTCATTATTGTGACGATTAGCCGTCCTTTTGTCAGTGGCGTGTCCTCGCCAGCCGGCGGCCGGTCCCCTCCCGGCCGCAGGAGGCGACTCAAAGCGGCACCAGCGGCCTAATTACACGCCGGGGTCGCCCCGGGCGGCGGCGCGGGCCACCACCGGGCTCACTGCTACCAGTAGCAGTAGCAGCAGCCACCGCGGGGGTCGGACGATGAGCGAGCGATGGTCGGCGCGCGCGCAGAGGGCTATTTGGAGCGGTAATGCGTGGCGTCACTGGCTGTCAAGGCTGTTCCGACAAAGACTCCTCGCGACACTGCGGTCGGTCGACGGCGGTTCGGTGGCGGTTTGACCTCGCGGCGCCGGACACAGGACAGGTGATGTCCAGTGTCCACCCCCGGCGCCCGATGGCTCTCCCGCAGCGCCGCGGGGCACGCAGGTGCCCGTACCGTGACACACGCCGGCCAGAGCCGCCGCTAATCAGTCCTGAACACAGGGCGTCGGCGAGCCGGCGCCGGACCGTGCTGCGCGCGCCACCCACCCTGTTGGGACATCAGAGCGCGCTGTCGCTCAGTGCTTTTGTCCTGGCGCGACACCAGGACGCCGTGTTTATTTGACAGAGCATTGCCACACCGTCACGGGCCGACCGACGGCATGCATTGTGCGGCGCATCGTGTAACATCATGTAAATCACGAATGTGCATCAAATGTGCGCAAGAGCAGCGCACTGCGCGATATCGCAATACAGGGCGACGCCACAGTCAGTGAAAAGATAAAAATAAACATCCAGCTATCTGATGGTTCAAATTCACGCCGCATAACAAACAGCGAGAACCAGAGGACATAAACAAATAACAAGCAGGTTCTGATAATTCAAAATAACACCCAATAGAAATAGTGACACCGTCATCATTCTTATGATTCTCTGAACTGCGGTAACCCATGGAATAGCCGAAGAACGGGTCCGAGAAGCATGACTAAGCGTGCTGGGAATCCCTGGATGGTAGTTCTCGGCCGTATCGGCGGCGCGAGCTGGAAGCCTCCTCATGAGCGCGAGGCCTGCGCTGTAGGTCCGGGACTGGCATTGTGAGTCAGTCTAGCTCGGTGGCTGCCGCAGCTGCGCGCCCCCCAGCGCCGGCGCTGAATCACAGACTGAGCCTCCCAAAACGCGGCGACAATTACGGGCGCGCTGCGGTCGAATTTCGGCTGCCGATCCGGAACAAAGGAGCGGCCGACGGTGCTCATCACGTGAGGTGCGCCCGCCGCCGGCTGAGCGCTAATTTGGTGCTACCTTGCAATATAGCCGCAGATTGGATGAATGTCTGACGACGCTGGTTAGCCAGACTCGAGCTTATGATTCACCGAGTGCGAGTGAGGTCATGGACTCCTCATTCCGCTACAAAAGAAACATCCAGAAATGAGTTAATTATTCACATGTTCAGAGATGTTCAGCGTTCACTAACTCGGAATACCAGAGAGCTCTAAAGCATCAACGCCTTAACCCTATTAGTGGCAGGCTCCTGGCTACCCCTATTAGTGGCAGGGGGGGGGGGGCTGTTTACGACCCCCCCTTGATATCTCGAGATCTAACGGGCCGATTTTCAAAATTCAAACGGCATTCGATTTCGCTCAACGTGATCTACATTTCTAAAAAATAAAAATTAAAAATGTCAATAGGGGGGGGGGGGGGGGTAGAGGGGGGTAAAAACGGGCAAATTGCAGATACATTTTAGACTGTTTATCACGGCCAGGTTTCTGAACCAATCTTAACGCAACTTTTGCCGATCGATAGAGAATGAACCAGGAATTCACATGGATCCTAAAAATATGCATTTTCAAAAATCATAGGCGGATACAGATCATTGAGATTGGGGGTACACAAAAAGTATAGTAAATAAGGTATTTGTTGGTACTGTTTCTAAAAAGGGCTGGTAATGGTCTTGTTATGTTACAATTTTCTTATGAGAGAACGACTACAATTGTATTGGTCATGCATAGGCGGTGTCAGGGCACCTATGTTGGGAGGTAAACATAACCCCCCTTTTTGGACGCCTGGATCCGCCTATTATAGCAAAAACGTGCCAAAAGAGGATGCACAATAACTGTATATGTTATCACATGATACCTTTCATTCACTGTTCGTAAAACTGATGCAGCATCGTGATCTTCGCCCAAATGACTCGCTTCACGAATAGGACCCCCCAATTCCCAGTGCTCTGGAGCCGCCTCTGGTAAAGTTATGAACTTGAAATTTTCAGGGAATGTGCCCAATTTAGTTTTAGGAAAAGTCAGAAAATTTCAGCATCGTAGCTTCAGCGGTTTCGGAGATATTCCCGAAAAACCTAAGGGGTGGATAAAAACAACCCCCCCCCCTGCCACTAATAGGGTTAACCATATCTGTTAGTCATTTGTTCTATAGGTATTGCCTGCAGCGATTTGCGATTCCCTCACCTAATATTCATGCTCTCACAACTTCCAATTTTGTTACAGTCATGTCTTTCTTATTATGAAGGTTGGTTCCGAAAAATGAGCCACCTATGCTTGCCGATCATAAATAATTCATCCGCATAGGGCTCTAACGCTAAAGAATAAGGCATAACGATATTTAACGGGGTCACACAACAGTTATCCCTAGATCAAATCAGACAACACCCACATTTATATTGCAAAAAGCGGACCCATCCGCAGCTATTGATGTTCTACGTGTGTCAGGAAGCGGATGCAGCGGTGCACAGTGCACACTGTGCACAGGTATATACCGTTCATTATCCGTTATCAGCTAATCACAGACTCCATCTATCACATTGCGGGTGTCTGTGACAGACTATAGGTGGAAGTTGCAGAACCCCGCCTGGCGGCTGGCGCACTCCTGGGTCAAACGGGACACAGTGGCCTCATTGGGCTGGATCTACATAAGCACTGCGCAGAGTCGTATGACGTCATAGGACAGCACAGCACAACATAACAGCGGCAGAGTATAGCAGAACAGAAAAAATCAGAAAATATCAGAACTCCTCAGAGCACGACAAGGCTCAACCGAGTACGACCAACACTGGGCGGTACAATAAATACCAAACTGGCCTTAGGACCAAAACATCCAGTAGATACAGCCAGTACGGCAGAGCATGCCCAGCACGACCAGCACGGCAGAGAACGCCCGGCACTTTCCTGCAGAGAGGAGCTCGCCGCGCCACGTGGAGCGCCGGAAGCGCCCGATTTACGCCGTGCCCTGCCGCGTGTCCCCGTGTCCGCGGTCTGTCCGCAGACTGTCCGCTCGGAGCTGTCCGGAGCTGTCCGGAGCTGACCGGCAGTGACCACTATCCGGCCAGCTGGTCGGTCAGAGTGTCCTCCGCTAACTGAGCGGAGTGCGCGCAGGAAAGGGAGTGGCAGGACGCGGTCGGTCCGCCGCCGACTTCACCGAGCTGGCCCCCTTCCAGCGGCTGCAGCGAGGCGCAATGACGGAGAGCCAGCCGACGACATATGGAGGATTAGATATATGAATTCATGAGATTTAACTGACGAGACGGATTTGGGAGAGGTGGTAATGCGTAACTCAGATGTGAATTATGTCTTTGTAACTTAGATATGAGCCGGAATTGTTAATTATTAATCAACTGAGCATCATTCATAAATAGGTCACGCTCATCGCAGACTGTCCAAGATCTGTAAACCCTACAAACTAACTAATATGAACGCAGACAACAAATGTTTCCATGCATAATGTTTTATGTTGCGGTAGGTATATCAATCCAACGTTCCTAAATCTCAGGAATCGAACACAAAACAAAAACTACTGTGTCACTCTCGGCGACACATTACCTCTACCGTTGTCATTTCTGTTGTGTCTTTGTTACATCCTGAATGAGAGAACGAGGTCCGCTCGTTTTTATCCCTGGACATAAAGCCAAACTTGATGGCGAGTCTCCATTTATCAACTGCACCACCCGTTCTCACGTAGTTCACAGCCTGCAGTCTGAATGGCTGTTCTGTGCGCTCCACACGGGATCAACACGCAGGGCGGGGCGTGTCAGCACCCAGGTGACACTGTCATGACACATGACTGTTCGTGACACGTCAACTAAGACGCACCCCAAAGTGACGGGCGGCGGCTGATTTGATCGGTACATAGTGTCGCCGATAGTCGTGTCAATGCTGAATTGCAATCATTAGCCGTAGAAATCAGCCGCGATAAAAGTGAAACGGAGTCTCTGATTGCTGATACGGTTGTTCAGGTTTGAGTCAAAGATTGGAGTTGGACAGCTGGATGGGTATTGAGGAACCTTCAATCTTCCAATAGTGATCGGATGAAATGCTGTTACGAAACTGATATTTCATACAAAGCCGCTTTGATGTCATATAAGAATTTCTTTTGAAATATTCAATGAGAAATTTAACTAATGACGCTTAACTATCCATACAAATGCATTACGATAATTGTCATCAGGCAGATGTTCTTGGGTAAAGCAGCAGGCTTCGAATTACACACAAGTTGCCAACTATCCAGTCAGCAGCTGGTTGCAAGCCGGCGGTTTTAACCGTTGCACGAAGTCCTAGCTAAAGCTGTCGACGGCTCCACCGATGCTACACGGCTACACCCATATCCGGTAAAGTATCCAACCATACCGTGTCAAGCCTCAAAGCACACTCCGTCCAACCAATGGCTGTACCTCATTTACGTATTCAGTCGTTAGTTACCCAAACAGTCTGTAACACCGTACTCGTTCGGTAACTATCGCCATAACAATATTTTTGCTTTAAGTGCGTGACAAAGTTCCTCAAACGCTCAGAGAGCTGATATGAAAACTTGAGAGGTTTGCGTGACCAAAGTGAGGATGGCCAACGGACGACGCAGGCCCATGAACGTTCAGATCACATATCGGTCAGCGCCAATTTGCACATTTATTTAGGTACTCTCACAAGCCGATGGCTTCCGTTTCATGTTCAAAACTTGTAAAAAAAAAATGTTTTAAACTGACATGATTCTTATTTTTTTAAGATTTTAAAAGACGGTATATCTTGAAAGAGCCATTTTGATTTAGATCTTTCTAATGGCAAAGTTTCACCTGAGAAAAGTGCCTTCAAGGAGGCACAATACACATTGTCGTAACCTTTGACATCATATAGCACACAGCAGCATGGTTCATGAATGGGTATGTAAAAGAAATTGTGCGGTTAAAAACATACCGACTGAAAGCAAAAAACAACTACATACAAGTCTGCTAACAAATCCTAACATCGTGAACCGCGTACAGTCTTTTTGAGTTTCGACTTCGTGCACGCTGCACAAGTAAAAATATTATTTCGCAACATCGTGGAGAGTGACATACGATTCCAGTAATTCTACTCGGGCGACCGTTAGAGATAGCAAACCACATGTAACGGGATCATTCCGTATCTCAGCCCTACTTCGTCATGACCACCGCAATCTCCTCACTTTCATGTTTTGTGCCCTGCCAGCCTTCGTTGGCGGCTTATCGTTCGCCCAGCACAAACAGAAGGCCACCACCGTCCACCGATTATATCTCAGACCGTACTGCGATCCCACACAATACAATAACCACCTATCACGGGAATCGTGTCTGTTTACAACAATAGAAAACCCCCGCGGGGGTGTTGTGCAAGCCCGCGCACCCACCGGGCGCTCAGGGTTCCCTGGAGACCGCCGGACCGCTTCACTCCTGATCGGCCAGACACCGATCCAAGATCGGATTACCGGCGGCTTATTCCACCCGATTGACCGCACGCGTCTCCAAGATAATCCGGTGTGTCTCTGGTGAGCCCAAGCTACCGTGAGGTGGGGGTGGAATGGAACCATGTCCGCCGAGCCGATCCATAACGACACAGCGTGACGTGAATGGTGTGCTCGAAGACAAGAGGCTTCAGTGCAGCGTTTGATGTAACTCATGAATGATGATAAATGGCCCTTTCTGACTTTGAACATTCGGAGATCAAATCGATTCAATATCAAAAGATGAATAATTCGACATCAGTTCAATGGTTAGCGCTAGGTTACGCAAATGTCAGTAAATAAATCCAGAGCTGTCAAAATAATAGCAGCCATTCTCTGAACCTTATCGCTGTCCCTGGAAGGCCCAACTTATCTGGACATCACTTTATCCCCATCTCAGTCCTTATGACATAATTGCATGAGGTGCGTTGAATGAATCCTCACGACTCCACGTAACAAAAAGCTGGCCAAACAGTCTCCATTCTCGCTAACTGAGGTCACCAGGCTCGCGGCGAGGTCACGCGGCCGGCGAGGTCACGCAGCAGCCGCGATGCGGCGGTCGCGTGTGCCCGCCTCCGCGGCACCGGAAGGTGGTAATCGGCGCGCGCGCACGTGCGGCAGATATGGCGCTAATGACGAGGACACAAATGGCGCTCCGGCGGCGTATCGCAGCGCGGCACGACGTCGGGCGCGGTGGCTATTTTGTTTGTAATTGTTTTTGCTCAGCGGTAAATTCAACCTACGCTGTTGAAATAAAATTCGTTCGTTAAGCTATTGCAAAAAAAAAAATTATAGAACAAGAGTTGGCCTTGAAAAAAATGTTCATGGTTGGTCTTTTTTCCGGTGTTAAGGCCTCAAATCAAGCCTTTGGGTTGGGTACATAGCTTGATTTTGAATCTTAACCCGCGCACCGACGGGGGGGGGGCGGATATCCGCCCCCCCTGAGGTTTTTCGCGAATAGCGGGAAAACCGCGGCGCGTAGCGCCGCGAAATTTGGTATGACTATTCCCTTATCAATTTTACACATGGTGTGCAAGTTTGAAGCTCCTACCTTTCAAGGTCAGGTCACCAGGTCACTTTGAATGACCCAACCTCAAGTCACTTTTTTGCAACTTTGTCACCGTGCCAGAGCTACAGTAGATGTCGGAGGCCTTTGAAAGTCGCAGGATGTTATTAGGTCATTAGTAGCTACAATTTGTATATCTCGGAATTTTGATATCGGTGACCTAAGGTCAGGTCAATTTCGCGACCTCCCCATTATAAGTCAATGGGGGAAAAATCAACTCCCTGTTTTTACCACTAAAACGGGTCGGAATGGCCCCATATACCATACATGACTTCATATACGATCAACCTTCACTACCTTGAGGTCTGTTTTGCTGTTGGGCAGCTGTGAGGTCATGTGACGTCATCAAAGGTCACCAAAGGTTTTTGGCCAATAACTCCGTACAGGAACAAGATACAGACGCGTGGATGGTCTCATTGTGTTCAGCTCGTCAAGACGCATCGAATGATATACATGATGACCTCGAGGTCACGTGACCTGAGGTCAACCTTTGACCTTGACCTTTCGAGGTCAACATATATATCATTCGATGCGGATTGACGAGAGGATCACGATGATGCCCTTAGTTTGCTCCTATCTTGACTAATTCGAAAGTTATTCGAGAAAAACTCTCTCCATATTTAGCGCCGCCATTTTGGCTTTTTCGACCCCTGTGACGTCATCTTTGACCTGACCTGAAAATGACCTTAGTAAAAATTGTAGATCTTGACCGTGCGTATCCGATGCCGTTTACCGCTTGTCGCTATCTTGCTTCGTTCTCGAGATCTCAGGGGGGGCGGTCATCCGCCCCCCCCCCCGTCGGTACTAAGTTGGCGCAGACCCCCGTCGGTGCGCGGGTTAAAGACGTTTGTTTTCGCCGCGTGCATGATTCTCCGCAGCGACTAGCAAAATTAGTTTCCCGCGGAAAATACAATCCAAACCGTCTATGTTGCCTCTAGTCCGCTCAGGCACCCGTCGTCAGCTCAGCCCGGTCCGGTCCGGTCCGCCACCTGGCCCGTGTCGCTCCAGACGAGCCGCGACACGGGGACGGGCCAGACGCCACTTTTTGCGTCTGCCCAGCGGCTTATCTCCAGCGGCAGATGTATCTGTCAGCAGCCAGCTGTGGACGGCCGCTGCCGAGAGACGAATTCGACCGGCGATTTGCAAACGGTAATAGCTGGTCTCCGGTGGTCCAGACACAGTAATGAAGACAGAAAAATTCACTTAGTGAGGGGTTTGGATGGGAATTGTTAGCGATGTGACCGATTGGCATGCTGTTACGCTTTATCGTCCGCTGTTACGAACGTTTAGGCATCTTGACATGACACAAAGAGAGCTTACGTCTAACAAACTTGTGTCGAGCATTTGAAAATGACAGCGACAGTTAAGGCCGAGGTGGTCTTGCAGTCTCGCATCCACTGCGTATTCGAATTTTGCAATAGAAGGAGTGACACTAACTGCAGATAATTATGTCTGTTCGCGCGACCTATTACAACGACATTCTTACAAAAAGGGACTTCAAAGATCAAATGTCAGACCTTGAACGTCTATGCGATAACGAAGACGCCACGAATTGCGTGACACGAGATCATCTTTCTCCCAATCTAATCATCCATGACTGCCGGATTTGGCAATTATTCGGTGGCGGACGGACGGGAAGCGAGGATCTTCAGACAGACAGCTGTCAGTCAAAGCGGCGCCTCGCTCCGTCGAAACAATAGCGGCCGTCCGACGCGCGCGATTCCTTCTAACGAACCCCCCGCCCTCTCCATCAGGTCGCTTAGGATCCGCTCCTGGGCGAGCTCTCACCAGCAGCCGGCTCCGACACCGCTAACATGAGAGGTAAACGCCTCCCGACGCGTCGAACGCCTTCTGGAGACGCGTGAAGGTCGGGAGCGGCCGGTATCCGAGGACTGTGGGCTGTCCGAGGACGGCGCTAACCAGACCGGCGGTAGCTCGGTGAGGACGTCACGAGCCGAGGACGGGAGGAATCGGTGGGAGGAATCCATTACCGGCGACACTCGGAACACCGCGCCGCGCCGTGGGGGGCCCAGCCGCCGAGAGAGAATGTGAATAGGTGGCCGTTTGGGTTAAATGGTCTGGTCACTTTAGGATGGATTTGGATAGAACGGTGGCGAAGATTCTCACGGGATGGCTAGCGTAACGTGGTCGGCGTGCCTCTACATGAATGACAACAAAATTAAATGGAATGAGGTGCCATGAACAATTTTGATCTTATTTGATACTATATAGTGATCACGGCTAATTAAACCACTTATGAATATGATATCTCGCTGTGAATGTTGTATCTTTGGAACGAAGAACGAATCTATGTAAAGGCTTTCTTTGAAGTTTTATCAATGTGTTATTTTCATATGAAGTGCTGACCTTCAGGCTTCACATGACAAAAATTAGCGAAACAAATAATAAATTCAGCCTTATTGGCACACAAATTTGAGGGTGTGCTCTGTCACTTTGACAAAAGAACATTCGGACAATAAACTTAGCGCGATTGTGCGATTGTTTGACAGCGTGTCGGAGACGGCCGTAAACCGTCTGTGCTCAGTTTGTGACCGCGATAAACCGTAATGGCTGCTGGAAGGAGCGCTGTTCGCGTCATTATCGTCCCGGGACGGCGCCTTTTTGTGACCGAGTGATTTAGAGGCATCACAATCACCGTCTGATGAAGAGCTGTTAGAAGTGGCTCGGCCGGCCGCGCTGTGGGAAAATCGGCCCCGAACACCAGCGTAAGGGCTACATCACATTCAGAGGCATTAATCATTCGGGGTATTTCTGAAGGTAACGACGGGAACCGTCGACACTTGGAGGCCACCGCTGGCGTCAGGGGTTAAAGGGTGACATTAGGGGCCGCCAAGTGCCTCTCGCTCCTTACGGGTGTGTTTGGAGGAGGACCGAATGTTGTCGCAATCGGCGATATCGCGTTTAATCACAAACATGACGTGAAGAAAACCACTGCGCAGCTGCGCGACTCGAGCGTATCGAGCTGTAGCGGCGGGAGTGAAGCGCAAACACGGCCGCTTATCCGCCCGTCAAACATCGCGTGCCGGGCGCCCCGTCCTCCGCCGCCCGGCGCGGCTTTCACCTGAAACCGCGCGATAGGTGGGCAGACGGCCGGGGAGCCGGGCCGCCCTCCAGTTCACACCTTCATCCCGGCCACCCAACATTGTGAAAGGCCGCGCGCCGCCATTCGCCAAACATTTGCTCCCTGCGGACTTTGAGTCCAATTCGCATTCAATCGGAAAGCCATCTAACCATTGTTATTCAAATGCAGTCCGACGCACCGGCTAAGCTCCGCCCACGCCGGTGCAGCGACCAATCAGCGTCGAGCTGCCGTGACCTCGTGGCCGATGAGTCACGAAATCGGCACAGCTCGGCCAGCCCCAGCTCGGCTCGGCTCGGCTCGGCGCAGACGGCGGGTCGCTCACTGCGGCGGCCGACCGGCCGGAAATGCCGGGCACGGGTCCCGCCGCCACCGACGGTCCAGCGGCGACCGACGGTGGCACACCCCGGGGGCAGGCCGCCGCTGACCACGGTCCCACTGCAGTATACCCCGGGGACAGACCGCGACCACAGCGGGCCCCGGGCCGCGCCCCGCACGCAGCCGACGGCGTGGGAAGCCGTCAGAGCTACCAAGGATAGATCGGTGGCACCGTGTCACATTGATACGGGGTTTGGTAGGGCTGACGGTAACCGCTACTGACAGGTGGAGCCGACAGGGACGAGCGCAGGTGGAGGGGATTGGTTGTGGACAAGGGCAGGTGGACAGAGGTGGAGGGGTGACGGTGGACTCCAGGCGCCAGGTGGACAAGTAATGGTAGACAGGGCCACGTGGAGGGGCAGATGGAAAGGTGGAGAGGGTGGACCGAATGTGGACGGCCAGAAACCTGTCCAGACGTTCATGTGGTGGGAAACAATGTACTTACAAACACCTCTGTCCCCTTTTGCAGTAGTGTCAGATATAAAATAAAACAATCTCCGTCAATTTCCAATCGTTGGCGCAAAAAGTGCAAATTTAAAAGCAATATATCCAAATGCTAGTGAGCTCTATAGGCACCTTAAAATACTATACCATGCAAGGAAAAACGGTTTGCCAACCACTTCCGTCGTTTTAGGTACAACGTTTCAAACTAAATGAACATTATGGTATGCTGCTGTACAGCTACATAAGGCCAGTCCCAACGCGCACATTTCTAATTCATATCAAATGCAGTTATCGACCAGGGGAGGGTGCCATTAGGGAAGTTTGTCACAGTATCAAGGGAAAATACAGACGAGGAAATACACCACACAAAACAGCTACATTTCCTGAACAAGATGCATATTGCATATGGTTTGATTGTGACCGAAAGATACATGGACTACATGTAACACACCGTGTTTATACGTAATGCCTATACCACAATACAGGAGCGCTTTGTCTCAATGGGCTTCTTATATGTAACGGTGAACTATAAGGAACGTTTTTCAAGCTTACCAAAACGCAACAAATTCGATGAAATAACATAAAAAACAATTCCATAGGGCCCCTGCAAAACTCATTCCGTCATTAATATAGGTACATGTTTTATAAAAAAAAAACGGTGCATAGCGAATGCATAATGCGTACTCTCCCTTCGCCTCATTCCCAGGGTCCTTTCATCATCCTTGCCTGTCAACAGTAACGTTTGCCTTCGTATTATTGCGTCTACGACATCTCAGTTGTCAATTTAGCAATCGTTTGTCGGTAATTAGGTACTATCAACCATCTTCAATGATGTGTGCAATCTCTCATTCGGTGCAAATGATCATAATTGAACGGCCGATAGCGCTGCTAAATACTTGTAACAGTTTTGTTGTTCAGAACATTACATCTCACTTAACACGGAGATAAATCGTTTGCAAAGTGCAATCAATGTATCATCAATACTGCGCTGTTGCAAGTCACTCATTAAAGACTGATCCAGCCGAGTGCGCTAGCAGAAAAACATCGGACCAACTTATCAACAGCACAGACAAATCCAACGGCGGTCAATGTAGTTATTACTAAAAAAATATCCACCTCTCTGGATAAAGAGGCCCGCAGTTGGCTGTGGGAAAGAATCCGCCTCATGGTCAGATGAGCTCATTGTTGGACGCGTCGTTCTCCATGGCTTCGTCAGCTAATGAATGTGGCGGAATCTCACAGACCTTGGAAACGCTGGTTCAAGGCTGATGGCGAACACAAACTATGTGTAACAAGTTGTTCCATGCGCGTTTTTGCGAAAAATAATTTTGTTGCGGGTTTGGAACGACATTCAGCACTTTGCGATTCATTAAAGCGCGAAGGCAGCCAGGTCCATTAGAAACCTGCAGGAAAATCATTCATCATGGTTTGACCTTTACTTAGTTGATATTTCCGTTTCAAAGCTCAAAATATCCAATTCTGCTTGTTATCTTGCTAATGTTAAAATGCTCATTCCAACGCCATTTTACTTGTAAGATAAAAATCAGGAAACATTCTCAGGGGAGAAACTAAAACTACTGCGATGAAAAAGCGGTCAACAGTATCTGGTTCTCGTAACACCTTCAAGCCGCCGTCAGTTGCTATGGCTATTGGCCATTCCCTAGCTGTCTTCAGAAGCTATCACTAGCCGGCAACCTAGCCTACATTAGTGACCATCGCTAGCCCCCGTCCGGCTCCAGAAGCCTCTGGACAGAACCTCCTGTGAGCCACCTACGCCGCCGCGCCCCCACCAAACGAGGCCGGCGGGTCATGAGCACCAGATGGGCGGCGTCCGGCGGTGCATGACATGCCGCGTGCCTGTGCACAGTGTCGCCGGCCGTCTGTGCACGCCACTGCCGCGTGCCTTTGCACAGGGACGCCGACATGGGGCCGCCACACACCTGTGACGGCGTTGTTTCAAAATTCTGCGCATAGTTCGCGCTGGTAATGACGCGCCGACGGGGGCTGCCGGTCGGCGTGCCGATGGCCACTTCCGGTGATCGGGGGGTCGACCTCAGAGGGGAGCACGGCCTCGGGCGTGGGAGGCAGGGTGTCTGGGCCGCCGCAGCGGAAACAGAACCCATCGAGAGGGCAGGTGGCAGGCGCGACACGCATCACGTACATGACGGAATTCGGCAAATGAGGAATGTAGACGACTGTGGAAGGGTGGGTGTTTTAAATGGGGACGCTGTGTATAGGAATTCCACTAAAAGGACGCTGCATGAGAGGGGGGGGGGGGGTAATAGCAAGCGAATGCTTTCAGTCCCAGATCCCTTATCTTACCCCAACAATAAACGAACACACCAAACACGGTGGAGAAAAAGAGGACTTAATAAGAAGCCGGTGTATACTTTGACTTATGCAAAAGGTGTGTCATTGAATGTAAGGAAGACACTGAGACATAGTTAGCAGCATGCTTATTGGCAACATTAATGCGTAACAAAACAGAAAGCCAGAGTTCAGTGAACAGGCAATATGGAGCGTGAGCGTTTAATGTGCTGACGCTCCACTTTTTTATAAATGTAGGGCTGCCTTCGCACATAGTATTTTATAAAAACGTTGTATGGCTTTGACATGGCCTATTACATCTGTCTTCTAAGTGACCTCTGAACTTCATTAGTCATTCAGAAATGCGCTAAAGTAGAGCATTAATATTAATGTTTCCGGGTTGATTAAGTAGGGGTTGTTTGGAAGCTGCAAGTGCGTGTACTCTGCACTGTACAAAGCGTTATTCTCACATTCCATCATTTGTGCATTCTTCCGGTCACGCCATAATTTTGCGATACATAATATGCTATGCGTGCAAATATATTATTTGCATATATGATCAATTGTGCAATTAACTCAGTAAAGATAGCCATTCTATTTCGCACAATGCACCATCGCCACTAATGGGTGATAAATCAGCAACTAAGGAAATAATTAAGAGAAACTACCGTTTATTGCAACCCTTTCTCTGTCACCGACTGCGGGTCCCAGCACTTGGTGCTAAAGCTATTTTTTTCATTCAACGCAAACAGCGAGCGCTGGCGCTGTCGGAAAACTGAGGAGTCATTTCGTAGCAAATTCATCTCAGAATACAGAATGCGTAAACATATCGCGGGTCATATTTCATCTCCGAGTTGAAACTATGTTATTCATTTCAACTGATCGCTTCGTTTCTAAGAAGGCAGCCATCATTTCCTCCGGTTTCCTCGAGTTGAGATTGTCATTGAAGATGCCGCGGCATTGTTTCAGCCATTCAGAACTCTGCTTCTTAAGTTACTGAGTCAGAACTTCTCGTTCTCAGTGTCCCACCACTACAAAACACAACTACAACACCGCCAGTAGGTACCACTACGAAGCGACAAGCTCGCAGCTGCATCGCCAGCCTAGCTCGAACTCCATTTCAACTCGTCCATTCGAGCAGCTTGCTCCACCCTACACAGTTCTGTCATCACTCTCCAAGACCACCTGCGACCTCAGCTCGTGCCGCTCGGTGCGAGCTCCGCGCGAGCCGAGCCGGTCAGGCACCCACCTGGCGCGCAGAGTGCACATATTTACCCGTTGCGCGATCGGTGCATGACAGCCTCGGCGCCGCCTCGGCTCGGCACGGCTCCTTTGATCTCGCCAGAGCTCTGTAACGGGCTCAGTTCAACCCCCACCGACAGGTGACGTCAGAGGCCGGGCAGCGCGCCGGCCCCTGTCATTGCGGCCGGCAGAGGCGGGTCTCTGTTGGACCGGTAAGGACCACAGACCGTCATAGACCACAGACCGTGCAGACCACACAGGACCGTGCAGACTAAACGGACACACACAGTCCGCAGACCATCACAGATCACAGACCGTGCAGACCACACAGCAGATCTGCGGACCGCCGCGGTCTGGAATACCAGACCACCGTGAGTTGGCTGGTAAGGGAGGCAGATCTCGGAGACACAGTGCGTTAAACTGAATCACAGCTGAGTGGGACTGCGCGGGGACTGAGCGACACTCACGAGCGTTTTGTTAGGCTAACGCAGACCCATCCATTCTACTTAGAGCGCAGTGGGTGACAGTAAACGGAGTCGTTCTGGGGTCTGGTCTGACAGCACAACGACTCTCACACTGACTAGTGTGACATTGGCTCCACATTAGCTCTGTTGCGACTCCGCTATGACTCTGCTGACTCTGACTCTGATATGACCCCACTCTGACTCCGACATGATCCTGTCCTGACTGTGATATGACCTCGCTCTGACTCCGCTGACTTTGATATGACCCCGATGGTCTTCTGACCCTGATGTGACCCCGCTCTCACACTGATATGACCGCTGACTCCACTCTGACTCCGTTGACTCTGATATGACCCCACTCTGACCCCGCTCTGACTCTGATATGACCCCAATCTGACCCCGCTCTGACTCTGATATGACCCCGCGCTGACCTACTCGGACTCATATGCGCCTCCATCCGGCGGCCTCGCGTCGGCCGCGTCGATGCCACCAAGTGGTGGCCGTCGAGAGTCGGCCAGATTGGATAATCCCCCCCTTAACGAATGCATATTGCCGTCAGGGCCTAATTGGGACTATTTTTCATCAATTGACGGCGAGCGGGCGGCGGGCGCAGCAGCGGCCGCCAGCGCCGCTGCCGCGCACCCAGAGAGGGAAGTGAACGGTTGAAAAACAAAACCGATGATAGGCGTAAATGGGTAATGGTGAGCGGTGGCGCAAAAGGGCCGCTCGATTTGCATAGGCCACGAACAAAGCATCGCCGCCGCGGAGTCGCGGTGTCGCGGCCTGCAGCCGGCAGCGGCCCCTCCCCGTGGGAGCAGCGGAGGAGGGTGCGTGCCGCGGGGAGGGGAGCCGGCGGCGGGGGAGGGCGCCGGCACCTGCCGACCACCTGGTGCCCCGCGGCGCCCCGGCGCCCACCGGCGCCCTCCAGCCAGGCGTGACCGCGCCGCCGGCGCCCTCCACGCCCTTGACCCGACATAGACCCACCGCCGCCGCCGCGCCGGGACCGCCGCGAGCGCGAGCCGACGGTGACCATTGTGACGTACATTGGGCGGGGCGTGCGCCGCGCTCGCCCCCAGTGCGCCGCATTCGTCCTCAGCCGTCCGTGAAATCCCATTTGGCGCATTGTGCGAGCGGCAGACGCGTGCGCCGTCGGTGAGAACAGGTGGAAAGGTTTCCCGGCGCGGCGGTTGGGTCACAGCGCGCCGGCCAGCGGGCGGCCGCGGGGCCGGGACGACAACCGAGGTCCTTCGCCAGGGCGACCGACAACGTTGACAAATCGTGTTTTGTATTTTACACTCGCACAAGGTCGCACGGGTCGCCTGTGCGACACTGTGCGAAATTTGTCCTCAACGAGAATAAAGTGAGTCGGTGACAAACAAAAATCGGCACGGAGCACCGTACCGGAACTTATGGCCATTTAGCACGGTATGTCAGTTGACCCGCGGACCATGTAAAAGGCGCAGTGGGTGGCGACATTCATTCTTCTGTCGGTCCTTTGCCGCTAGCACCGTGAGGTGCCCTACAAAGGTGATCGAGTCGGTACCGCCCTCGGGGAGCCAGGACCCGTGTTTTACTCACACATCGGCAACGTGAGACATCGCAGCATCTGGGATGGCTCAAAACTGACACTTTGGTTTGAATAAAAATTGCCAGAAAAATGAAAAAAACAATTTTAGCTGAAGTGCATGAATATACAAAAGTAAAATGAATATGTGGCGTTTCAAATAGGCAATAATTCTATCGCTACTTCAAAAAAAAGTCCTATTAAATTTACACCATAAGTATATCTTGACTCTTGCCTGAAATAATCGGACTTCTCCCTGGCGCTGCTGGTCACGGCAAATTCATTTTACACCGTGGATCTGGTAAAGCATAATGGCTCTGCCAACCACCACCGGTAAGCCTCCATGACCATGGCTTGTGGTAGGTTGCCATCACTGTAAGACATCATGGAATGCCACCAATCAGGGTGGTCACATTGATCTGTAAAGAGCTGCTGACGGACCCCGGTAGCTCTGTTTACGATAGACTTCGTTATTTATAGTCACCGTGGACTTCGTCAGGCGATATATGGCCTTGGTCAGGCGTGTGACACGTCCATGGCAGCTGGGACCTGAGCGATAAACTGTGGCAAACGGTGGCGTGCAGATTTTTACCGTGAAACCCACCAAACCCACTCTTTTTCTTGATATGCAGACATTAAAAATCCGACAAATAATTGCGAAAAGAAAATAGAAAGTCAGGAACACATTCAATGCATAACGACTTAATTCCGCTGCATGTTGCTCCACTACCACCGCACGGCAGTTTGTTGGTAGCTCAGTCCTCAGCCCGTCTGTGACCACCACGTGTAGCTGACCACGTGTGCTGCGCCCGCGGCCGGTGCGACGGCGGCCCCCTTTGTGCGCCCGCAGGTGTGACGGCCTCCCTCCGGCCCGGAGCAGGCCGGTCAGCTCTCGCGTCACGGCCTGTGACGACCGTCACCGCGGCGGGAAGGGAGCGTTGGCCCGGCGCCGCGGCCGGTGAATCGGGCCACCCGACGCCGCCAGACGGGCGGGAGCGCGGGGCAATTACCCACTGCCCACCGCCGCGGGCCCACGATACAGGCCAGTGATAGAGTCGCTGCACCAGTCACACCGGGAGCCATCACTGCCATCATAGCCATCAACACCAGCTCCATCGTCAACCCTCGCCGGCAGCCGGCAAAGGCGACGTCGTCTGACGGAGACCGAACAACTCAGTGCCGTAAAGCCCGGTGTGGTCAGTACACCAGACACCAGAGACAGCGTTGTGATTTCTGAATGAGATTTCAATACTCCGATTATCTCATGACATGTTGTGAAACGAGACGCATGTAAGCCACCGCGAGGAAAAATACGTCACAACACGCGGGAAGGAAACGCTCAGAGCACGTTTATACCACACGCAATTCAAGTTGGGCGCCAGTAGTTCGGTCAAGGTCCCTGATACGCCCCGAGGGCCGGACTGGGAACAGAGGCAGCGCGGGAGCCCGAGGGCTCGGCCGGGGGCGTCGGGAGCGGCCTGTAGGGCAGTCAGCCGGCCGGCGCACAGCCCATGTCACACCGCCGCGCTGATGGAGTGACTACCGACTCAGCCGCCGCCACTGCCGCCCCGGGTGCGCTTATTACTGTTCATTAATAAAGCCTAATTAATGTCCTCCTCGTCTGCCTATTGTTGGGCAGTTGCGGAATTTAGTATCGGCCTTCTGTTCTCTGTAATTACGGTGACGATAAACAGGGAGCGATGGGGAGAGAGCAGGGGCTCCGATAAACTCGTATATCGCCTCCGAGACGACCGTTCCCACCCCGCCCGATCCACGCCGGTCCACACCCATTCGACCAGTCGTAACCCACTCCAAAGCACCTTCCCAACTCCTTGAAACACCCTCTCCCCGTGTTGAAGGAGCCCCGTCGCTGAGCGGCAGGGGGACGCCGCTAAGGTCATCCATCAAGACGGCAGCCAGGTGGGTATATCGGCCGGGCCGGGACGAGGGGCCGACTGACGTCTTTTTGTTGGCGGGCGGGCCGGCGCGGTCGGCCCCAGTGAAAGCAGGGCCGGACGGGTCGGGGTGACTTGGTGCAGTTTACGTCATGTAGAGTGGTTCACCTCGTCAATCAGAGCCGCGAGTGGAGAAGCGCCGACTTGGAGTGCTCGGAAACCGGCGGAGTTTGTGAGGGATTTTGGATCTGAATCTGAAGGAAGGAGAGTGAATGTCCGGCGCCGTATTGGTAGTGGAGGGTTCGGAGCCATGCTACGGCATTTGTTGGAATGGAGTCAGGAATAAATAGCATTGTTAGCTAAAGTGTGAGTGCAAAAAGAAGACCAAAAGAGACAAGACATGGCGACGTCATTTCGAAAATTTTCTTGACCTTTGAACTTCGAAACAGCAACAGCACAACACAAGCAACAACCACATTTGGCCATCGATTCTACTCACTCGTGGCAGGACGTTGAAGACGAAGCTTCTAGGGTACCCTCGTCTGAAAGGTAGTGGACGGCCCTCCTCGTTCAGCCGGCACCTCGGCCCAGAGACGGCGGTCTGAGGAAACGTCCTCACCCGAGCGCCGTGACCACTGGAAGCGCTCGCCGCCGACGCCAGTCCCACTATCTCCTCCAGTTCCGGACCCTCGGACAGTAGAGGCGATGGCACAGCGCGTTAGGCGGCAAAATCGCCCCTAGGCGCAACTCCGCAACAAGAGGAAACTGACGCACTAGTCGGTCGCTGCGCGGGGACCACATCCTGGGCCGCTATCTGCAGTGAGGGGCTGAAAACATGTCAGCCCGGACGGATGGCGCCTCGGCAGCGCCACCCGTGTCTCCCGGGCAGACAGTATACGATAATGCTAAACAATGTTTCATGGCTGCGACAACTGAGCTACATGCAAAACAGCTATCGCAATGCGACCCAAACCGTAGCCACATGAGACTCAAGAAAGGCACGAAAACTCGCCAATTAGGACCTCAGATGCTTTCATTTTGACCGCCTATATCACAGAACGGATATTACACACAGGACGGCCGGAACAGCCAAATGTGGTGAGGGAAACGACTAAGGAAACCGCCGTCTCCGGGATGCACTCAGATAGATCTCTAACGATTTGAACGAAATCGTTCCTTTCAATGACTGAGACAGGCTTTGAAGTTGCATCCATTATCCAACATTATACTCAGATGAAGATACGTCAGTGAGGTAAATATAGGGGTAGGTGAGACACTGCTTAAGCTGCTTGCCTCATGTAACGACACCGCACATTGTTTTCAAGGGTGCACATTTGCTCACAGCGCAAAGCGTAACCCAAACAAGGCGACAAAGGGAGAAAGCCAACGCTGAGTCATCCTCTGAGCCACAAGAACAATGCCAAAGAAGTGTTGTGCTGAATGCAATCAGCTACTCATCAGTGCCCGCGGCGCCGCTGCCGTTTCATCATAGCACACATGGTAAACACAGAAGAGCTGGAGCAACTACACACCGCCTGCGCCTTTGTCAGGACGCATTACGACAGGTCTGCATTTTATGTGAATGGGGATGTTAACGTCGGTGGTAAAATGGCGTCAGATGAGTGCAATAAGAATGGCAGCCGAGCTACCAAACGGTTGTGTTACAGACAGAATATGAAATTATCTGTCTGGATATTTGCTAGGATAAAATTAACAAAAACCTCCGTAAATAAGTAAGTATTCTTTACGTGGAATAGCCCATGAAATACGTTTAAGTAAAATTTAATCTATGCTAAAAAACGAAGTTCATCGTAAAGCAGGACATTTCAATCTAAGTAGTAGGATTTAAGCTGGTAAGAATTACAGGCGCGTAACCACGAGTCTGAAGTTACTGGGGACCACATGGAGGGCCGCGAAGACAAAATATGATATTTCAGGATCAGCCTTCGCCGGAGTGTGTGTGTGGGGGGGGGGAGGGTGGGGGGGCGTTTTTGGCCACACCTGCCAGTTTTTTTTTGCGCGTGTAAGGAAAACCGCGGCGCGCACCGCCGTGAAACTTGGTATAGCTTATGATACCTCAATTTCGCATCGTGTGTGAAAAAAAATTGACCCCAGGTCACCTAAGGTCAGGTCACCAGGGCAAGTTATGTAACCATGCCTCTAAAAACTTTGTGACTTTGTCATTCCTATAGTTTACATCCCAGAAGTTTGAAACTCGAGCTTTTACTTGAGGAAATCAGTATGACAAATTCGTATACCTATCTCAAAGTTTTCACATCGGTGACCTAATGTCAGGTCAATTTTACGACCTCTTCATTATAGGTCATTGGAAGAAAATTGAAATGCTTTTCTTTGGCCGAAAGAAAACACATTCAAACACCGTGACACAGGTAAACATGACACACTGAACCGGAAAATTGCACCTGTGACCGCTCTATGCCCCTCAGCTCATCTTAGGTCATGAAACATCTCCAACAGTTTTTTACCACAACTTTAGGTAGAGCCATGCTAGAGCGCTGAAAACATGAATGTGTTCAGCTCAACAATACCAATCAAATGACATGCAATATGACCTAGGGGCCAAATTTTGAAGTTGACACCGTTCATTCGACGCGTCTCGACGAGACAAATGCGATGCCGGTAAAATCAGCATCGTACAAGTTTGAAGTCCAAAGCTATGATGCAAAACCCTTTTCCGCAAAAACGCCAGCCTGGAAGCTAAAACGTTGACCGTAGGTCAAATCTGAGAGCATTACTCAGAAAGTCCTTTAAAAGCGCTATCGAATGCGCTTTTTTCCCGCAGCATTGTAGCTCTACTGGTTCCTGACTTATGCGACGACTTGTGAAAAGTTTACAAAATTAGGAACAAAATTTCGTGAAAAGTTTACATTTGGTGACCTGTAGTGACCTCAGCGATGACCTGATCAAAAAATGATGAAGGTAATTCGGAAAGATACTGTAGCGAGCTATCTGTTGCTTTTTACCTCGTCTTTCTAGCTTGCTTACTTTCCGAGATAACCTGGTGTGGCCAAAAAGCCCCCCCCCCCAATGGCGAAGTTGGTTGAGAGGCCGGGCGCTGGTTAAACAAAACATCCATGGTTATGTCTTACGTTGGCTACATATTACTTACTCTTCACGTCGATTTAGAGACAATACTTCACTATTTAAGCAAATTGAGGTCGTCAGTTTTACTGGGGACGGTCCCCAGTAACCCAAAAGTTACTGGGGACCGGTCCCCAGTGTCCCCAGTGGTGGTTACGCGCCTGAAGAATTAGGTAGGTCAGTAGGTAATCAGATATCGACAACTTGACATCAAAGGCTTCATAACTCACAAGTGATGTAACATAATAAAGAGTTATTGTCTGTCCTGAGATGAATTCGCTCTGCTTCAACAAAACATGGACAACCTAAGGCAAATCATTCGTATTTAATTTTGGCGAAACACTATCAACAGCCATATGTGTGACTGCGGCTGATGTTCTCTGATCAGACTCGATGACAGATTGCGGTCAGCGATAACAGCACCTCAGACAAATTAAAATAATGACCCCACGTTACACAATACCTCATGGCCGATCTATCCGCTGTCATAAGGGACCACCCCCGGCAGCAGCCCCTGTATTAGGAAACACACCGCCCAACCGCTCCGCGCCAATATTTTGAACGTGATCTAAATTCGGCCGGACGACTTTCTCCGTCGGGGAGGTGCCTGGGGCGGTGGGCCGCGCTGGTCCCCATATGTCGGCCCGCTGCACCCCCAGGACCGGCCGGACCAGCTGGGGACCGGGGCAGGGCCCACCCATAGGGGGAGGGAGGGGAGGGAGGGGAGCTCAAGGCCAGAGTCCGCGACCGGCGCACGGTTTGTACACGCCATCTGTAATAAAGTGGCACTTGTGCGGCGCCCCATAGATAGCAGCACCGGTCAGGCCGTCCCAACTGCCTTCCGTCATGCGGGCGAGACGGTCGTTTCTGCGAGCCGTGAGATCACTCATCAGTCATCAGTTACCGGCGCCGTACCGGGTGTATGGTTTTACTGCACAGTGGGGGCTATCGCCTGGCTAGCACCATCCAGCATGCAGTCTGTCAAGCGTCAATATTTCGTGGAAGTGAAACGAAGGCTGGTGGTGGCAACACGCCCACACACCATTTTTTTTTTAATGGGTAGGTACGAGATGTGACCAGAAGTATGTTGCAGACTGTATTGCATCTCGATGCTTCCAGCACATACGGACACTAATATCCCAATTTCTGAAGAAAATTTTGAGTTCAAGCTGCGAGTAACTAAACGTATTCGAAATTTAGGCGAAACCACATTAAATAATCATGACTTCAATTAAAACGTCTAGTTCTAGTTTGTGCCTGCCGTCTTGCCAGCCTCTGAAGTCTGCACCCTTCATTCGGACAAATAGGTAAGGTCTAAGGGGAAACTAATTTTCCCATCCCCAAACGAAGAGGTTGTTTTATGCAACCAATACCTACCTACTAACATACAAAGTAGTCTTATACCAAAAAGATGAATCAAACAAGACACAAAAATGTTTGACACATTAACTTATCAGTGCAGTAAATAAGTACATCATCACTGCAGCTCAAACCACAGATTCACCTGCGACCTTTAAATCCCAGTCCATCGATTTTTAAACCAGCGCCGGCCAGCTCAATAGCACGTTCAAATCACGTCCGATGTCTCCGAGCCAATGCGCCGCGGCGCCCGCCAGTGCCCCCGGGGCATGTGACCTCTGGCCTTTGAGTCGGTGACGGCACTCCAGCCGCCCGTCAATGAGGGCCTGACCACCGCCAGTCCACAGAGCGGTAGGTCAGGATTGACCTGGATAGGCTCGCGCCGGGCCGCTATGGGATTCGGCAGTAAATTGCGTTAGTAAATTTATCCAAGGATGCATTAGTTATTAACGTTTCCTCACTTCGCGCATTGAAACTTTCTAAAGATGCTCGGTATACTCTAAAATTAGTCTCCCATGGATTTATGAACATAATAAACGGAACTCAATGCGTAACAGCTGAATGCACTTTTTCTGAAGGTGCATTTGCTTGGATCCCATGAACTCCGGAACCCTGCCTTCGCTTTGCATGACATGACAGAGCCCGATACCACCCACTGTTTCTGCCAAAAGCATGCACAACTGCACTGAACAGCTTTCCACGGCACCTGGTTTGGATGAGTCAGCCAATACCGCAAACCAAAGTCCGTTGGATATGCACCTTGATTCAGAGTAACGGACATATAATGCGCCACAAAACCCAAGCAGATTCAAACTGTTATATAACGACAATGATCTGACATATGACTGTTCAGTATTTGCTGATATAGGTACTCATTCCGGTCACAGAAACCACACATAGGGTGGTCTTAAAATCCACTTGGTGATGTGTTTAGCTTTGTGGTCACCCGGTGGATGCATAGCTCGTAAAGTCATTAGTCACGTAGCATCCAGCTCGGCCATGCATAGCGCTCGCGTGGCCCCTACCACAATCCCATCCGAATAGCACGTGATCCTCGCTCGACCCTGTCTCCCGGTCACGTGGCCACACCTCTGTGCGATCCCGTGATCACGATCGGCTGATCTGAGGGTTGCCAGGTGGGCCCCCGGACACGGGCTCCTTGGTTCCACTTGGTGTCAGTCTCGGCTGCTGAGCGGAGGTGTTGCGTGTTGGCTTTGATTTCGGGCCGGGCTCCGTCAGGGTGCAAGAGAGGGATTTTATGGACGGCAATGGCCAGGGAGGTCCGGAGGATTTTCGGATTTGTTCATTTTGCGGTAGCGTAATCGCATCTTTATAGTGTTTACCTGACAGCCGACATATGCTGAAGCTGAGTATGATGAGATATGTAAAACGGCCTATGAAAATCTGCAACGACCTCCAATATATGCTGTGAAATCATCTTGTATTTTCTTAAGTAACGAAAATAAATAAAAGAACAGAAGAACATAAATATTGGGGTGCATTGAAACGAACTGCACCTAACCGTGGATATTTTGTGCGGCTTTGTCGAACTAACTATACAATCAAATTTCACCAACTCAAATAAGAAATATCACACACCATAAAAACCTCAAATGGTGCCAGACCCGCCACACTTTCCACGAAATATGACATTTATTAGAGTTGACACCTTTGTTCGAGACGCTTGATATCCGTTTCTTAAGCCCGTTCTATATTTGCATTTGTGACCTGCTAATCGTCACACCTTGACAGTTTTTAACAAGGACCTCCTTCACATAGGTTACGTAGTGCGCGCACGTCCACAACACTATCATTATTTACCTGCATGAAAAGCCATGTCGATGTCTCAAGTGGATACTCCGCGGTGTCACCATTGATCCAAGTCCCGATGACAAAGCTATACATTCCCTGGACACCGGGTGACATTTCAGAAGCGCACCGGACCTCAGTCACATCCCCACGACCCATTGGCATGCCGGGTGTGCCCGTGACCTAATGGCACTCGGGCGAATTTTAGCCAGAGATGACGAGCCGGCTTTTCTAGATCCAGGATCTTGGTGTTCGGCCTCCCATCTCAACTGTGATCAAACAGAGGTCCGTGACTCTGCGGCCGGCGGTGCGCCGTCACAGGATGAGCACATCGGGGGACTTTGCCGGACTGAAGTAAGTCCTTGGTGAGTAGGGCGGGCGGTGGCCGAGCGGCGGCGTGGGGCGGTGATGTCAACATGCCGCAACTCTAGCACCGACATGCACGATCTCACAGGAATTCGCCGTAAGGGAGGTCGCCACGTGAGAATAGTGGATAATGACGGAGCAATGGGAGCAGCGGATGACGCCGAGATGAAGTCATTTCTCTCATCTCACGCTAATAACGGAGGGCTTACGGAGACAATGGTGAGGCATGCATCTCTTCATCTCTACGCGCGTCTTCCGCGTGATGAGCTGAACTGATAAAACAACCTTCGTTATCTCCCTTATTTCTATGAATCGGTGGAGCAAGAAGTGTCGAGCATAAGATGAAATATTGTTGCAGGTTGAATTGTTAAAAGCACAAAACAGCCAGTTTTCGCCGTCGCCAGTTTCTCTTTTCATGACCGCGATTAAACTACTCAACTAAGCGATGATGGGGATTTTCGCTGGGGCCTGTTTCATGGCACGCCAGTATCTGGTAGCGGAGGGTGGTGGCGTGCTGTGGCCTGTGACACAGGGCCCTGATAGTTCTTGGCCAGGAGAGGCCCCTCTTCAGCTACACCATTCCCTTCCTCCCCTGAGCCACACCATCATCATGGCGCCAAGATTGACGTGAAGAAGGTTTAAGTTCAAGAGCGGTCTTTTTACATAAATTAATTCGCTGGCACGAATATCCATTTCCTTTTGTATTATTTAACTTTGTTCAAACAATCCAGCTTTCCCGTATTACAACATAGATGCCAGGCGCAACCAATTAACCACAGCTAAATATAACGAATTCCTGCAATGGTATTTACAAACATGAATTATTTCCTTGAAGTTGCTTCCAATGTGGAGCCATAAAGCAACTGAATGAAGGAATAGCGAGAACGACTTCAAACACCAATAAGAATAGCACCAGCAAAACGTAACCCATTAAAATTCTCGCTCTCGTAATAGGAGACAGGCCGTTCAAACGGACCTTTCGTCCTCACCCCTTTGCTGTGCTGGAGCTTCACAGAATGAATGGACATTCTTGAACACACAAATAGCCCGTCACCCCGAAATAGCCTTTGAACAAGGCCCAAGGTGAAACCCTAGCCGAGTGGTCGGTCGGTGGGGGGGGGGGGGTCGGACGGGGGGCACACCTGCAGACGGCTCGGCGGTCACGGCTGGGGGAGCGGCAGCGAGCCCCGCTCGAGGGGGGCCGAGGGGAGATGAGAGGCGCCGCCGGGCCGCGGGCGGGTCACGGGGGAGGGTCACGGCCCCTAACGAGCCAACGAGCCGCGGCGAGCGCTGGCCACCGCTGAAAGGGCGGCCACAACTGGCGGAAGTCGTCAGCTGGGCCCGCAGAAAAGCTGCCCAGAATGCTTGCACTAGGTCAGAGGTCAACCGTCGAGAATGACGACACCGTGGGCTGAATGAAACAGAATTCATTCATAGAAAAGGCACGAAAAACACACATATAAGAATGCGATATTCCAGGCACATGGAAATGTACCAAATGCCAGCATAGCCTAAGATAGTGGGCGAGCTGACCATTTGAGGACACCAGAGGAGACAACGCGCGGCGACCCGATGATGACGGCCGCCAGATCCCCCTCGGAGGGGGCACGTTTGGATCGTTTTGTTGTACGCGCCGGCTCTCCACCGACGCGATAGGCCGCCCCGGAGGGCAACCACACTCCCCACCGCGTGAAGGCGATCCAATCCAGGGAACTTCTGGATTCTGAGCACCTGCTGCTCCACTGCCCTGCTTTGATGGTGCGGCGTTTCCGGCTCCTAGGAACGCTGCACCCCGCTACCGAGGAGACCAGACTGGACGACGTGGTGGCGGCCCTGGTGGGGGCCGCCAGATCCCTCCAGAGCCCAAGAGCTACGGTCCGCCCGGCGGACCGGGGGGACTGACGACGACGACGACGAAGCTGACCATTTACAGCGAATTCCTGCAATATCCACAGCCAGGTCACTGGAGAGGTCCTTTCTAATATCACCTTGTTGCCTCGGCCGTCTCCTCTCCGTGAGTCTCCACTCTCTGTCACCCCCAACCTCCCCGATTCACGGCACCACCTCAACACACGTCACCGCGACCCGCACTGGCCGGCGCCAGTTCGGCCTAGGCGGGCCGCCTTCCCAGGAACAGGCCACGATTAGCGTGTCATCCGCGGAATATCCTCTGGTATACTCGCCGACCCGCACCTGCAAGGCACCGCGAACCGGCCATCGGCAAATCCCCGCCGTCCGAGGGCCGGCCAAGCGGGGTTTGAGCTCGGCACGGGTCCGGCATGCCACCATCGAACCCCGGGTCTGTCGAGTGATTGTATAGGTGACCTGATTGACCTACAGGTTAGCTATAAAGACTGTATGTCTACGGGACAGACTACGGACGGGGCAGCAGAGCGGCCATCATTTGACAAAGTTTGCTGACACCTAGGTACTTGGGGAGGGGAGAGGGATGAAGTGCCCTAGCCGGTCCAAGTCCGGGCACCTCCGGTTTGGTCGCTCCAAAATCGGCACCGCATCCGGGGGCTTCTGACAGATCTGCGGGAGGCTTATGGATTGGAATGTGAGACGCCACCACCTGGATTGGATTGGTGAAACAGATGTTAACGGCAGCAGGGGAGCCGAAAACTGACATAGGGGAGGTGAGAAAAGGTGCACCAGAACCGGAGCTCTAAAAGACAGAACCAGGATCCTCTACCAGTCTGCATTAGGAATCAAATCCAGCTCAGGAAATAAAGCCCATGTACGAGTATAAAAACGAACGGCCTATAGGCCCGCCTGAAATACCATCTGTCAGCCACCGACGAAATAGGAAAAATAACTGCGTACAATACTCATTACAAAAAGCACAACAAAAATATAAAACATTCCTAAGAATAAACTCCGAAATGCGGCTTAAGATGGGCGCGTCATCCAGTTTGGGGCACGTGCGAGAGGCAAACCTACATCTTTTTACATTTAGCCCAAATCGGATCTAAAGTCGAAGCTTCAAAGGAGCCGAAAGCTAAAAATTGCGTCACATAGCATAATCTTTTCGTGATTCCAATGCAATTATGCAATGTCTGACAACCGTGCTCAACTCCTGAGCTAAAGAAAGCGTAAGTCGCATCATTCGCATGGCATAAGATAACACTGTTTGGTGTTTACTACTTTTTCAACACTGGGATTGAAGAGCATTCCAAAATGAGCTTCTCTCATACTAATTTGAGCGCAATAACACCCAGGCTTCTTTGAGTCATCTTGTGTCAAGGCACACGGATATATATGGTGGACAATGGGAAATAGACAACGCAAGTCCCATCGGTTAATGCTCGCCTTGTTATATCAAAACGCAATTACTTCCCACATAGTAGCGCTAGACGGGAAATTGACAATTATCTAGCATAATTATACAAGCAGGCCTCAAAACAACTACCTATGCGTAGAAAGTTCACGCTGACACATGCGCGCGTCACATTGTGACTCTTGTCGCTACTGGTGTAACTCTGAAGTTCGGAAAGTCATTAGTGGGATGCGCCTCGTTTTGGAAGCGGACCTGACCTTGCCAGAGTCCGAATGGTGTCAGGTCACGCAGAGTGTTCGTCGTGACACCGGGGATAATTTGTCTGAATTTCCGGTACCGGGCGACCTTTGCTGTCGGCACGGCTGGGCAGTGCTGGTGATAGAAGCAGTTTTGGTGACAGCAGCAGAGTTGGATAATAAATCATTATGCCATTGATAAATTATTGATACTGATACATCGTTATATATGTCATATATAAAACGCCTCACCAATTGCATTTCACAAAATTAACTCCCCTTCCAAATACTGTTTAGTGTTGCGCAGGTCTAGAATATACTCGTATAAGGAGATTGCAGGATGACACAAAAATGTGAGGCAAAAATTAGCATGTGTAAGCACACGGCCGGACTCGACCCAACCCACCCTATCGCCTTAGTTGGGCTGGAACGGGATCAGTGTCACTCAACGCAGGCTTTTCTCGTTATTTTCAGCCACTTACTAAGACTCTACAGAAAGTTTTTTTTTCAGAGCATTCTTAATCCAGGTGCAGTAATCATAACCAACTGAATATGTATATGCTTACTTCATGCTACTTAAATGCCATTAAAACGTGCGAAATCCAATAAAAACACACTTTCATAATTCTGTTTATCTTGGCTTTATGATAGTAGCATCATCATCAGTAAAATACTTGGTGTATAAGTGTGTATATCTGAAGCCGGAATGTGGTGTGACACAAGCAAACGCCCCGAGGGGAACTCTGCAATAACTGAATCCAACAATGGAACAATGACTATCGAGCATCGACGAAGCTTACTCACGACACAGTTGGTGAATATACATTACACAGGTTTCATGACTTCACAGTGGTCTTTCCACTGACCCTGACCTTAGTGACCCCGTGACCCACCTGGTGACCCCGTGACCCACCCGGTGACCCCGTGACCCACCCGGTGACCCCGTGACCCACCGGGTGACCCCGTGACCCACCGGGTGACCCCGTGACCCACCTGGTGACCCTTCCGGGTCGCTGAGGTCACTGATGGACGGCACCTTCCGCATAGAGAAGCAGTCGATGTCCTCAGCTACTTCCACTTTGGCCGAAATACTAGCCTGCGGGCAGGACCGGGTGTAAGTCAGGTCAATCAGAGAAAACACTTGACTAACGGCAGCGTCTGAACTAGGTATACGAGAGGCAGGTCACGGTCGAGCGACATGGAAGTTCCAGCCTACAGGAGCTCTACATATTACCATAGGATTGTCTACTATGAACGTCAAACCCCTTGAGACCCCACTTTTTTGCGATAATTTTTAAATGCGTCAACTTTCGTGGACAATATTCTGGCAATGTATGTTTCCGAACCTGCCGAAACTTTTATTACTAAGGTATTTTGACGCCAAATGATTATGGAAGGTACTTCTCATTCACTCGTAATGTTAAGGTCAATTCAGGCCCGGGCAGAGGCTTGCGCTCGGCCACACTCGAGCCCCGCCACCAGCGCCATCTGCTCTAAATGCCATCTACCAGCGCCCGCCACCGCTACCAGCTACCGCCCACCATCAAGCCTGAATGGAGCGAGAGACGCGAGTGACCGGTCGCCGGGCAAGGAGCGCCGGAGGGGTAGGGCGGAGCTTAGCGCTGACGTCATTACGTGGCTCCGCCCCATGAGAGCGTAGCCTCTACCCAAACAGCACATTCGTTCCGTGAAATTTAACATTACGAGTGAATGAGAAGTACCTTTAATAATCGTTTGGCGTCAAAATACCTTAGTAATAAAAGTTTCGGCAGGTTCTGAAACACACATTGCCAGAATATTGTCAACGAGAGTTGACGCATTTAAAAATTATCGCAAAAAGTGGGGTCTCAAGTGGTTTGACGTCCATAGTACCTAGTTGATAGTTATGTAGTTATCTCAGTGCGATCTATTGTTGGATGCAAATTTGGATTACTTTTGGATGCTTTTGGATTAGGTTTCGGTTGAATCCACGCCACAAATGTTTTTGGATTACCGAAGTCACCAACAAACGCAGTGAGGAACAGTGAGGAACAAACGCTCGTGAAAAAAAAAACTTGAAATCAGCATGCGTAAATAAATACGTAGACTGTAGAGGCTTGCAAGTCACGCCGAATACACCCGTGCTCCCCATCCGCCGACCCAGAATCGCGGCGCGTTGGCCGCCATCGCGTCACTTCCGGCGCGACCGCGCCAGTATCGCCGAGAAAGCCTCACCGGCCGTGCGCCGGGGCAGGGGTCAGTGTCCCTCTCCCCTCCTCTGTGGACAGGTGCCGGGACAGAGGGGTCGGCGAGGGCCGCGCACCTGTTGCAGGGGTACGGAGGAGCGTGGCCGGCTGACCGGTGGCGGTCCGAGGACGACTCCGCCGGAAACGCCGCCGGAAACGGCCACTTGGCCAGTCACGAGAGCGCCGCAGGGCGAACTACGATCGCCACCGCCACCGCCGCCGGCGAACTACGATCACCACCCGCTACCACCGCCGCCGCCGCCGGCTGGAGGCGCCGCGTTCAAACCCGGTGGCGTCCCACCTCGGGTTCTGCTCAGACCCCAGTGACGGCGGCCCGGAACGGTGGGCTGAGGAGCGGACTATACTAGACTATATGTGCCGCCAGGCCTGTGGCCGCTAGTGGGGCTCTGTAATGTGTATCGATATGATCGCCGACGTTAGCCTATGCCGAGTGCTACATGACACACGCATTTACGGAACGCTATAGGAAACGGAAAATGGTGCATTTATGTTTATGGGTACCTCTAAAAACACTCAAAGCAAGCCTTCTCCAAGTTTTGTTCCTCGGTAACCTAATAAAAATTGATTACAAAGTTGGAGAAAAGCATTATTTTTAAAAAAAAGCCTTAGCCTGATTGGAACAAAGTGCAACAACTCCATAGCACTACCTCAAACAGTTCAGAGTGCAATAGTGAGCCAAAAGCTTAGGGCGGCGGCCATACAGTGGCCAAAGCGGTGCAGTGCCAACTGTGCCGAGACACTGGATCTAAGTCATACTACGCCGCGAGCCTGTAATGGATACTAGCCGTTTTCACGACGGGCTATCCGGCGAATGCACCTGATTTGACCAAATCTGCACCTAATCTCTTTTACAGCAAATATCTTCATTTTATGAATTTATTTCAGTGTTTTAATCGATGATACTCTCTGATAATATGACAAAGCAGGCTTATAAGCAATTAGGGCAACCCTAGCTGATAGCTGCTAAGAGACACACTGAACCTGATTTGACCAAATCTGCACCTGATCTGCACCAGATGTGCACCAAACGTGTACCAGATGGCCGTCGTGAAAACGGCTAGGTACTGTGTCGCAGCATTGGACCAAAAATGTGTCCGGGGCTTATATAGCATATTATGTCGAGATTGGATACTGGGCCATAATGTGCAGCAGTAAGTAATCCAAAGTGTGCCGTAGCACTGTACCCAGATTCATTGTGCCGCAGAATTTGAGCCATGTTGTGCGACATTGCCTACTGGAATGGATACTGTGCCGCAGAAACAGATCGATATTGTGTCACATGTTGAAAGGAATGCTGTGTCCCAGAATTTGAGACGTACTGTATCACATTACTGGAATGGAAATTGTGCCGCAGTACTAGACCCATACTGTATCACATTACTGGAATGGATATTGTGCCGCAATAATAGACCCATATTGTGTCATATTTCTGGAATGGATGCTGTGCCGCGCCGCACGTATGACTCAAATATTCGAAGATTGTGCCCGGCTAGCTCAGTCGGTAGAGCATGGGACTCTTAATCCCAGGGTCGTGGGTTCGAGCCCCACGTTGGGCGTGACGACTTTTTGAGGAGTCACTCGGGAAAAAAGTGAAGCCGGTCACAATCACATGAACCTTACATGAATGAATAAGGCCCAGGGATGAACAAAGAATAAATAAGGCCGAGGGATAAAAAGTCATTTAACACAAAATCTCAGCTTACAATGGGCAGAATATCAGCAAAGCTTATCGCTATTTGGCCCTTAACAATTGCACTAGAGATCAGAAAAGCCACGCCCAACGTGGGACTCGAACCCACGACCCTGGGATTAAGAGTCCCATGCTCTACCGACTGAGCTAGCCGGGCACACAGTCATACCAGTGCGTGCATTGCGGCACAGCATTCATTCTTCCCTTGTGCAACGATGCGAGTCTTCTACAGTTGGCGCAGTATCCACTCCAATATTGTAACAAAGTATGGGTCCATCACATACGGCATGTTATGGATCGCACACTGTAGATGTCGAGTCCTTCGGCATTGTAAGGGACCAGCACACATTATGAGTCCATCGCTGTGACACAACATGGGTCTATTATTGCGGCGCAGTATCCATTCCAGTAATGTGACACAGCATGGGTCTATTATTGCGGAACAACATCTACTCCAGTAACGTGATACAGTACGTATGGGTCTATTATTGCGGCGCAATATCCATTCCAGTAATGTGACACAGCATGGGTCTATTATTGCGGCACAACATCTACTCCAGTAACGTGATACAGTATGGGTCTATTATTGCGGCGCAATATCCATTCCAGTAATGTGACACAGTATGGGTCTATTATTGCGGCACAACATCTCCTCCAGTAACGTGATACAGTATGGGTCTTGCCGAAGCGTCATTATTCTTTTCCTCAGGTTAATAAATCTCTAAAAAGTTAATTGTTTTTGTTGATGGCTCGCGATTTGTTCGGCAGCTGTTTAGGACCCGATTGTTGGCAGCTGTTTATGACCCGAGCCGACGCCGGGGCTGCGGCAATAATGAGCGTGCTTTTTGACTGACTGTGGCTGACTGGACGCACGTGGCTGCTCCGTGCATTGGTTTCTCACTTCTCATTTACTGTTGGTTCTGTGCCAGCCTGCTGATTGCGTTAGCCCTGCTTAAGAGGTTGGTCTGTTCTTTTCTCATCCGTCGCACCTACCTGTGGCCTCTGTTTTTGCTCGACTACGGCCAATAGATTTATCCCGCAGTAACCTTGCTCTCTTCTCTGGATCAGAGTCACAGTGCAACACGACAAAATCAACATGGTGGCAGCTTTCTGAATCTGAATTAGGTCTGTGTTGCACGATTTTCTTGCCTGTTGCAATTTTTTCCACATCTTGCTTGCTGACATTTTTTTATTCATGATGGCATCTGATTTTCGTGCCCCAAAACCACTTGATATCCATGCTAAGGGTAATTTGGGGGAGGTATTTCGTCGCTGGGAGCAATCCTACCAGATTTACTTGAAAGCATCTGGTCTTGGTTCGAAGCCCAAAGCTCAGCGACTGGCTATTCTTCTTAACCTTGCTGGGGAGGATGCTATTGAGGTGTACAATCATTTTAAGTATTTGCCAGATGAGGATGCTGATGATCCCGAGGTTGTCTTGAGAAAATTTTCAGAGTTTTGCAGTCCAAAGAGCAATGTGGTGTACGAGCGTCATCGTTTCTGGTCTGTCGACATGACCCAGTATGACGGCATTGACTTTTTTGTGTCCGAACTGCGAACCCGTGCCAAAACATGCCATTTTGGTGATGGGGAGGATGATATGATCAGGGATAAAATTGTTTTCTCTCTACAGGACACAAGGGTGAAGGAAAGGTTGCTTCGAGAGGACAGTCTCACTCTGTCCAGGTGTCTTGACATCATCCGTGCTGCGGAGGAGTGTCGGGCGCAGGCCCGCTCCATGGGTATGAGCTCTAACCCAAACGCTGTTCATGGTGTTCAGCGTCACTCTACTGCCAGTCAGCCAGCTAGGAACACTGACCAGTCAAGTAAGACCCGTGCTCCATCTCACAGACCCACTGCTGCGAGTTCTCAAACTCGACACACTACTACTGTCCCTACTAGAACTTGTTTGTTCTGTGGCCGCCAGCATGAGCTGAGGAAAGAGAAATGCCCTGCTTATGGCAAGTACTGTGTTGTCTGTGGTGAACAGAACCATTTTGCATGTAGCTCAAAATGTCCTAGGCGTTCTAGAGCAGGAGCACGAGTAAGATCTGTGAACACTTTTGCTGTTGATACTGTTCAACATGAGCACAACCCTGACCCTGCTCCCTCTGACACTGACGATTGTGATGCTGGATGGGTTGGTGCTGTGAGCAAAGAGGGTAAGGGAGATGTCAGTGCACTCATGAATGTGGGGAATCACAGTGTTCGTTTTCAACTGGACTCTGGTGCCACTGTGAACCTTCTCCCACAGAGGTATGTTGATGCTTGCCAGCCTACCTCAAGGACTCTTAAGATGTGGGACGGCTCCACATACTCGCCTCTAGGTGAGACAAGGGTTTCAGTGCTGAACCCAAAGACTGGGTCCAGGCACGATGTTCATTTCTTTGTGTGCCAGGATGACTTTCGACCTCTTCTTGGAGTAGATGCTGTTCAGGAGCTGGGATTGATTCTGGTACAGAGGGACAATTTTGTGTCTTCTGTCAGCTCTGTAGAGATGCAGTTTCCCACTGTGTTTGATGGATCGCTGGGAAAGCTGCCAGGCTCTGTGAAACTCCACGTGCGAGACGCTGTCCCAACTGTCTTACCAGCCAGGAAACTACCCCTAGCTATGCAGGAAAAAGTCAAAGCTGAACTTGACCGTCTGTGTGCGTTGGGTGTCTTGCGTCCCGTGACTGAGCCCACTGACTGGACTAGCCAGATGGCGATTGCTACCAAAAGTGATGGGTCTCTGCGCATCTGTATTGATCCTCAGTCTCTGAACAAGGTGCTGTGTCGTGAGAGATACCAGCTACCCACACTCGAGGATGTTTTACCCAAGTTTACAGGAGCTAAAGTGTTTTCAAAGCTTGATGTGTCCAATGCTTTTTGGCATCTGGAGTTGACAGAGGAGTCGAGTCTGTTGACTACCATGACCACTCCTTTCGGGCGGTTCTGCTGGACACGCCTTCCTTTCGGTCTGTGTGTGTCGAGTGAAATCTTTCAGCGCCACTTACATGATGCACTGGAAGGTCTCGCTGGTGTAGTGTGTGTTGCAGATGATATTGTCGTGACTGGCAACACCAAGGCTGATCATGATGCGAACTTACATGCCCTCCTGAAGCGGTGTGCAGAGAAGGGTATCAGCCTGAATCACAAAAAGTGTTCTTTCTACTGTCCTCAGATCTCGTTTCTGGGTCACATCATCACTGCTGATGGGGTCTCCGCTGACCCTGCGAAGGTGGCGGCGATACTCGACATGCCAGAGCCCCAGAACGTCCACGATGTCCGCCGGTTTTGCGGCATGGTACAGTACCTGGCAAAGTACCTACCCTCTCTGTCTGAAGTCGCCAAGCCTCTTCGCGATCTGACACGTAAGGACGCCCCCTGGGTGTGGGGAGCGGCACAGGCGCGTGCGTTCAAACAGATCAAACACATGGTTTCGAGCACTCCAGTTCTTGCCCATTTTCGCGCTGACCTTCCTCTCGTGTTGCAAACGGACGCTTCTCAGAACGCTCTGGGAGCTGCTCTGTTACAGAATGGAAAGCCTATTGCCTATGCATCTAGGTCACTGACTGAGTGTGAAAAGCGTTATGCACAGATAGAGAAAGAGTGTTTATCTGTACTATTCGGTCTACAACGCTTCGACCAGTATACGTACGGGCGAGACGTGACAGTAGAAAATGACCACAAACCCCTACAAACCATTCTTGGGAAACCACTGAGCTGCGCCCCGAAACGGCTGCAGGCGATGATGATGGTTTTACACCGCTACTCCATTCATGTCGTTTACAAACCTGGTTCTCCTATGATACTTGCAGACACTCTCTCGAGGGCGCCCGCTCCGTCCTCTCAGTTGCCTCGCTCGTCTGATCCCGCGTTTGCTCGCTCGTCTGACAATGCGTTTTCCCAAAGTCGTCAGTTTGCTGACAACTCGTCCGCTGACGCAACATTTTCTAAAAGTCGTCAGTTTGCTGACAACTCGTCCGCTGACGCAACATTTTCTAAAAGTCGTCAGTTTGCTGACAACTCGTCCGCTGACGCAACGTTTTCTTGCGCATTTGCTCAGTCGATTGACAGCAGTTCTCGCTATTTCGAGTGTGTGAACGCCCTTAAACACATGCCGATCTCAGACATGCGCCTTCAGGAGATTCGTGATGCCATTTCTGCTGACCCCACTCTTTGTGATTTGTTACATGTGATTAGGCAGGGATGGCCTGACAAACACGATTTGCCCACACATCTATTCCCCTTCTACGATGTGCGCGATACACTTTCTGTTGCCGACGGCGTTATTTTGAAGGGGGAGAGGATATTGATACCCCAGAGTATGCGCAGTATGCTACTGAGACGTTTACATGCGTCCCACCTCGGTTCAGACACTATGCTCCGACGGGCCAGAGAGGTCGTTTTCTGGCCGGGATTGACGAGAGATGTGAGACAGATGGCTTTGTCATGTGATGTGTGTGCCGCATTCCAACCACGACAACAGAAGGAGCCACTCGTGGAACAAGCTCAAGGCTCATTTTGCGAGGTACGGCATTCCACAGATGATTATGTCTGACAATGGTCGTCAGTTTGTGTCGTCCGAATTTGAGACTTTCTGTAGGGAATGGGGCATTGAGCACCGCACATCCTCACCATACCACAGCAGGTCGAACGGGATGGCCGAATCTGCTGTGAAGGCCGCCAAGCGATTGGTTATGAAAACCAACCGTGATAGCAGCGATGTGTACGGCGCTTTGCTTGAGCTCCGTAATACGCCTCGCCAGGGTTCGGGAATGAGCCCTGCTCAAATGATGTTCGGCAGGCGTACTCGTTCGAATGTGCCATGTGCTGACCTCTGTATGCCCCCAGCATCATCGCTGTCTCGATGGCCTGATCGGAGGTCTCGACAGGTCGTCCAGCACCACGACCGGCGAGCACGGGAGCTGCCTGTGCTCCATCAGGGCCAGCGGGTCCGGATGGCTCCGTCACCAGCCACCGGGCCGACCTGGACGGAGGCCGTCGTCACGGCCACTCACGGCCGCTCCTACACAGTCGACAGGGACGGAGCCAAGCTAAGAAGAAACCGGGTCGACCTCCGCCCTGCCGCGGACTCCCGCGACCCGCGCGTGTGCCTGCCCGCGACGGACCGCGCGTGTGACTCTGGACCGTTGCGGAACGGACCTGGTGGTGACGCGATGCAGGCGCCACCTACGCCGGCGCCGCCGGAGCCGCCTGTCGGTGAGGCGCGCAGTGAAATGACTCTACCGCGGCGATCGCGGAGAATCGCAGAGCGGAACGCTAATGTCGACAAGGAAGGGTGTTGATGGCTCGCGATTTGTTCGGCAGCTGTTTAGGACCCGATTGTTGGCAGCTGTTTATGACCCGAGCCGACGCCGGGGCTGCGGCAATAATGAGCGTGCTTTTTGACTGACTGTGGCTGACTGGACGCACGTGGCTGCTCCGTGCATTGGTTTCTCACTTCTCATTTACTGTTGGTTCTGTGCCAGCCTGCTGATTGCGTTAGCCCTGCTTAAGAGGTTGGTCTGTTCTTTTCTCATCCGTCGCACCTACCTGTGGCCTCTGTTTTTGCTCGACTACGGCCAATAGATTTATCCCGCAGTAACCTTGCTCTCTTCTCTGGATCAGAGTCACAGTGCAACACGACAAAATCAACAGTTTTCAAAACGGGCTTCGCCGAGGAAAACTAAACAGTGAACAACGCTGATCAATAAAGCCGAAATATTTTGTTATAATATTTAGTTTTCCTCAGCGAAGCCCGTTTTGAAAACAATTAACTTTTTAGAGTAGGTAATAGGTATGGGTCTATTATTGCGGCGCAATATCCATTCCAGTAATGTGACACAGCATGGTCCATCACTACGGCAAAGTAAGGAATGGATCCAGTACTGCGGCACAGTATGATAGATGTAACTAGAGTCCTGGGGTAATGTAAGGGTCCATCACTGTGGCACAGTTCGGGTCTCATTACTGTGGCACAATATAGAGCCAGTGCTAGCCGTAGGTACGGGCCATATGTGACCGAAGCGACAGAACCCATCACTGACGGAGGTTACCTACGGAATCGCACAGGCAGTAGGCACCGAGTTATCCAATAGAGACTCGGCACTAGATGCATAGCAACGCTCCGGCCATGGGTTTACGTAACTGAAGGCGTGATGCCATACGGATTAGGACGGCGCCATTCCGCGTATTGTGGCTTTGTTTCCACAGAGCTGGCCCAAATGGATTTTCCAAAGAACGCTCGAAGGCAGAATAAAAATGCGAGCGTTTGCTGGCCGACGGCCGTTGTAGATTATGGCATGTTTCGTGACCAGGAGATAAACAAAAGATGAGCTTCAAGGTGATGGACTTAAAAATAGTCGAGGATTCCATGCGAATAGCATTGGTGATTATGAGCATATTTTTAATTGACCGAATCCTCAATGTAATCTGAATAAAATGACAAATAGCAAAAATTCGGGTATATTCGATCACAGATCTTTGTCAACCGATACCAGCAGGCGCCACAATTGTAGATGTCAAAATACTTTTTGTTCAGTACACATGCACAACAGTAGATATGTCCTCAGGGAAAAGATTTATGGTTGGTACTTCTAAAAGTCGCAGCAGTCAAACATAATATGTACAGGGAAAGCAGTCAAACATAATATGTACAGGGAAAAACCTATACACAAGATTAAAGTGCGTTTGTGCCTAAGCATATACGAATTTAAGATGAAACAATACTTGCGGATCAATTAAATGGGCAGCAAGTTACACTCTTACCCTGGACAAAGTTAGGGCACATATAACATTTACACTGTGCGAAACAATTAAATGAGCATATTATACATAAATGAACATTATATACGTAAATGAGCATACATGAGCGTATTATCATACTATGACTACTCATACCCTGGACAAAGTTAGGGCGCATACAGCATCTATGAAAACGATCTACACAATCACTTTTTAACGTGGTGAGCTCTTGAAAATGCTACCCTACTTTGGAAGTAGCTGCCAGGAGGTGCTGTTATCGTTAAGAGCTGGCATCCTATCGCGGATGGTGATGGATTCAGCAATCCTCCTGTCAGCTTCATCCTTACATTTGCGTACGATGCGTGCTATCAGAGTCGTGTCCGTTGGGGTCAGGTCTGGGTGCTCGTGCGCGAAATGTTCACCCATTGGTGTGCCTAGTTTCTTGTTGGTGCCATCTCGTAAGTGTTCGTTATATCGCAGTCGTATTGGCCTACCGCTTTCTCCTACGTAAGTTTTGTTGCACAGACTACATTTCAATTCGTACACTACGTTTTTCGTGTGACACTTTCCCCGCAGCCCAGCTTGACATGCGTGGCAGTGCTGTCTGCCTGAAGGACACGGTGGGTCTTTGAGAGCTGACCGCACTAGCTGTCTTTTGAGTGTGTTTTGATTTGTCCATGCTGCAAGGATCGGAAACCCTGATGTTTTCAGCACTTTTTGGACCTTGGAGGCCACTTCATCATTTATGAATGGTAGTTTGACGTAAACTGTTCCCCTGCGCTTCCTTTTGTCCCTCTGCACCCCAGCTACCCCCCTGTTTGCACGAGAGCATTCCCGTAGCATGACACTTTTGATGAGCTTAGCTGGATAACCGTTCAGCTTAAATAGGGACGTGATCACCTCTAGGCTCTTGTCCCTACTTGGGATGTCGGAACTTATCCGAATGGCTCTTTTTACATGTCCTGTTAAGACTGCCTTTTTGGAAAGAAAGCTTATCCGAGTACCTAGACTTTCTAAACTCGAAACATGAAACGATCAAGTTCACGATGGAGCGATCTGATGCAAACGGATCTCTCCCTTTCCTTGATGTACTGATTACAGTAAAGGACAACGGCACGTACACTACACAACTGTACATTAAGCCCAATGCCGCAAAACTTGTCCTTCACTTTCAATCGGCCCATCCTTTCACGACCAAAAAGGCAGTCTTAACAGGACATGTAAAAAGAGCCATTCGGATAAGTTCCGACATCCCAAGTAGGGACAAGAGCCTAGAGGTGATCACGTCCCTATTTAAGCTGAACGGTTATCCAGCTAAGCTCATCAAAAGTGTCATGCTACGGGAATGCTCTCGTGCAAACAGGGGGGTAGCTGGGGTGCAGAGGGACAAAAGGAAGCGCAGGGGAACAGTTTACGTCAAACTACCATTCATAAATGATGAAGTGGCCTCCAAGGTCCAAAAAGTGCTGAAAACATCAGGGTTTCCGATCCTTGCAGCATGGACAAATCAAAACACACTCAAAAGACAGCTAGTGCGGTCAGCTCTCAAAGACCCACCGTGTCCTTCAGGCAGACAGCACTGCCACGCATGTCAAGCTGGGCTGCGGGGAAAGTGTCACACGAAAAACGTAGTGTACGAATTGAAATGTAGTCTGTGCAACAAAACTTACGTAGGAGAAAGCGGTAGGCCAATACGACTGCGATATAACGAACACTTACGAGATGGCACCAACAAGAAACTAGGCACACCAATGGGTGAACATTTCGCGCACGAGCACCCAGACCTGACCCCAACGGACACGACTCTGATAGCACGCATCGTACGCAAATGTAAGGATGAAGCTGACAGGAGGATTGCTGAATCCATCACCATCCGCGATAGGATGCCAGCTCTTAACGATAACAGCACCTCCTGGCAGCTACTTCCAAAGTAGGGTAGCATTTTCAAGAGCTCACCACGTTAAAAAGTGATTGTGTAGATCGTTTTCATAGATGCTGTATGCGCCCTAACTTTGTCCAGGGTATGAGTAGTCATAGTATGATAATACGCTCATGTATGCTCATTTACGTATATAATGTTCATTTATGTATAATATGCTCATTTAATTGTTTCGCACAGTGTAAATGTTATATGTGCCCTAACTTTGTCCAGGGTAAGAGTGTAACTTGCTGCCCATTTAATTGATCCGCAAGTATTGTTTCATCTTAAATTCGTATATGCTTAGGCACAAACGCACTTTAATCTTGTGTATAGGTTTTTCCCTGTACATATTATGTTTGACTGCTTTCCCTGTACATATTATGTTTGACTGCTGCGACTTTTAGAAGTACCAACCATAAATCTTTTCCCTGAGGACATATCTACTGTTGTGCATGTGTACTGAACAAAAAGTATTTTGACATCTACAATTGTGGCGCCTGCTGGTATCGGTTGACAAAGATCTGTGATCGAATATACCCGAATTTTTGCTATTTGTCATTTTATTCAGATTACATTGAGGATTCGGTCAATTAAAAATATGCTCATAATCATCAATATGATTTTCCTCACTACGCTAAACTCTCGAATAGCATTGGCTCGGCTTCTGGGCCATATTGCGATTAAGCTGATTAAGTTTCTAAGCTAATGTTAAGTAAAGTGAACGCTCCCTCACATTCGGCTGCGCAAAGCCTGAAGAGGGTAGAAGTACAGCTTTTCAGTGACCAAAATATCATAATTGGTGTCACCCGAGGTCAGGTCAAAGGTCACACCGGACCCGGGTGACGGCGCCGTGTCACCGGGACCGGGTCGCCGACATTGACGGCTCAGTCGTGATGACGGCCGGATACGTGTGCACACGGGCTCACCGTTACTGGACGCCACTATAGCGGCGCGTCGTGGACTGGATGGGTCGCGCAGAACGAGGGACGGGGCACGGTGACAGGATGTTGACGACGCGACTGGATGGTATGCGTGCACCGATACACCCGGAAAGTGTTCGATAATAAAGTAAACAAAATAAAGAAGTCGATGTTTCCAGCGACTAAGAAACGATATGAGTTTCGTGTTTCACATACGGCTGAAGTCTGAAAGTTTCGCGAATAATTCAAAACCACTTAAGCTCCCTTCGACATTTATGGACATGTTCCACAGGACATCTGAACTTGGAAAATTGTGCAAAAGTTACCACACATGTCCGATGCTGAATTTCACTGGAAGTTTAAACTTGAACCCTTGAGTAACAGCAGCGAATATCGGAAAGCTTCTCGCTTGAATCATGGCTCAATTCTTTCTTTGACAACGGGTATGATCTTTTTTCCTTAGACTGATAATTCATCAAGTGCGTGACACTCACGGTGTTACTATGCCACTCCCGTTGGGAAGCTATGCTCTGCGGCCCCGACTCGGTGCATGGGGCGTAACTGCAGCCGTCACAGCGGGCACGCCTCCCATGACCTTCACAGTGAGCTGAAAACCCGGATACGCAGGGCTCTATACCCAAACCGCGGCAATGTGCAATCGGCAGCACGTCTAAACAAGCCGACGTCAATCCATCGGTGGATTCACATGATAACACGAATGAGTGTCCCAGCTCTAAAAGCTGATAAAGACCCCCATTCAATCATTCAGACTACATGAATTCATTTTAAAGAGCTGTAGCAGACCTCAATGGGCAGTCACTGGACAGAACATTGGTAGCTTCGCAGGCGCTGGCTGCTCTCAAGCGTACGAATAGGTAGATAATATATGAACCCACCAAAACGTTTCGTGACGACCTCGCAAAAATGTTTCGTGACAAATGACGTACTTCTAAACAGTAAATTAGCGGCAACCGGATATAACATCGTTTCAGGCTGCGCACGATTACCTCTGGCCTCGATTGTTCAAAGCTCGAGTTGAGCTAAATACACTAAAAACTGAATCGAGACGCTGACTTACGACATATATGCAAGTCATGCCGGTTACGTTCGTAGCTCTGCGACATGACATCATTTCAATGTTGAATGTCACCAACCGAGGTGACGCTAAAATGCCGTACAAGTCGCAGGTTTACTTCCGGGAGCAAGCCAATGCAAGTAGAAAGTTTCTGTTAATTGTTTGAATAAAGGTAGGAAAAAAATATGATATGCGCGCTCATATAAGGTCGCAATGGAGTCGGGTTTCGATTATCACGTTTCAGGCTGACTTTTTTCGAAAGGAGTGTCTCTTAGCATATTCACAATACCCATACTCGTCGCTGGGTTATGTCCTAATGAGTCAGTAAAGACGAACGATTTCCTGCGCCCCCGGCCCTGGGCGTTCCCGGTACCTGCAGCCTCAGTGTCTCCGTGGAGTTAGCCCGGCGACAGACAAGGCCCGGTAATCCTCATCATAGACAGGACAATAGACCCTCCTGGCCGGCGGAAGCCCCCTCCCTCCCCTCCTCCCCTCTCGGCCCGGGCGCACTCACCCGTGAGGAGGCGGAGGACAGCGCGGCCCGAGCAGCCGCCCGAGACGGCTTCACTGGTCGGCCGGCGCGGCGGCGACCTCACTGCCATCTGTCGGCCCGGCCGGCAACTACGCCCGGCCGCCCATTCATTCAGTTCATTCATCGATTCGGCCGGGCGGGCGCCGGAGGCGGAGCGGCTACTTGAGGAAGGACGGTTTTCCGGTAGTAGCCGAAGCTAATTGTGGCTAACCGCCGACAGACGCGACCATTTCCCGCTGGTAAATAGCATCTCACAGGGCGAATAATGATTGGAACACGGTCAATTGGGGCGATACCGGCCGCAGCGCCCGGGGCGTCTATGAGGTCCTGGGGCGCTTGTTCGGCCCCGTCGAGGACACCTGTCAGCGCCAGGCCGGGGGCTGTTAGCGGCGACCTTGATTCGGTGCTCAATCGCCGTCCCCGGGACAATGTCATCAGTTTTGTTCGCGTCCGAACAAAATTAGATCCTCGACAAAATAGCGCGCGATATGATGGGTAGGTTCTCGACAGAGAAATGATCACTTTGGTGACCTTGTCAGCAGCGTGGAAACTAATTGTTTTATTTTACCAATTTGTCACCAGACTTCATGTAACAATATTTTGAAGCCAGTGATGAGTAAAGTGTGTGATTGTGTAGTTACTATACATGATTCGTCAATACATCCCCTAACTGGTGGGTAACTATGCACAATTCGACAGTCGTAGGCGTAGCTCCTTACGCCTAATTTGTCCACCATATATCCGTGGGAATAAACATGAATCATCCACATTCACCATCTCTTCGCCGACAGTTACCATGCCTCAGAAGCCGCTGCATTGCTGTTAAACACTAATTCAGCTCTCTGGCAAGGTGCAAGGGTGACGATGATTCACAGACGGGCTGGTTGGCCCGGACCTCCTATCGGGGGCGTGGGACGCGCCTCTCCAGCCCTCCCCTCCCCTTCCCCAGTTTCCGGTCGCTAATGACTTGCCGTGACCAGTCCGGAGCCGACTGGGCATTGGCCACCGGTCCAGAGGCTGGACAGTGGTCACTGGTTTAGAGCTCGGGACAGTGGTCACCAGCTCAGAGCCATGTCAGTGGTCACAAATTCACAGCCCGAGCAGTGGTCACAAGTAAGCCGACTGGACAGTGGTCACCGGTCGAGAGCTCGGGCGACGGGCACACCTTTCTGGGACCCAGGACACTCCAATTCCGGGGCCCCATCACTAGCACTGACCAGTCCATATACTCTGGGTACAAGTGAGACATCATGCCTGCCAGTCGGGGAGAAACCCTCATTGACTAATGACTATTCACGAGCACTATAAAACCCTCCCATTCCCTTCTCTCTGCTGTGCTCCTACCACCGAACACCACCCCCGCACCCAGTCAGGGCAGGAGTCAAATCATCTCCCTCACCCTTCCCACGCACCTATCTGGAACAGCGCCCACCTAGAACAGCTCCCACACACCCCTCGGTGACCGGGAGCCGCGCCCGGCTCCGGTGGGTTCTCTGATGGTATCTGACCGCTCCGACTGGCCTAATTGGGGAGCGGCTGAGGTGGGGTGTCGGTGGTCGGCCGGCGGCGGTTCACACGACTACTGGTCACCCGGTGAGGGGTGTGGGGCAGGCAGGTCCCATCACAAGAGGTAAAGAAGGGGTTTAGTCGGTCGGCGGGCTACGGAGGGAGGTAAGGCGGGCAGCGGGTGGGGGTGGGGGGGGGGGAGCGGTCCCACAAACAGGGATAGAGCTGCAGGGAGTTCATGTGAGATCACACGGACTCCGGAGTAACGATGGCTGATTGAAGGAGAGTCAAACAAAAACTGATTGAAAGAAGGTTACGTAAGATATGGGGTCCGGTGAGTCCGGATAGCCGGATTAAAACGACTGAACGGTGTTAAGTTTGGTCCTTGCACTGGCTTTTTACCGGCCACGGCGTTTCATGCATTCTCTTTACTTTTGCACATCTGGATTTTTCCATCTCGTTTCAAAAGGAGCTGCTCAACAGGAATTACTTAACGTCAGTTTCCGACCTTGGCCAAGTCTCTGACCACAATATCAGTGTAACATGTGCCTTATAGTTTTCCCGGCAGCTGGGACACTTCTTACCAGATCAGATTTATGTCACATTAGCACATCAAGCCAAATAGTCATCTGTTTTATCCCATCTTCCAGAGAGGCTTGGAAAACACATTATCAAACTGCTGAGCAGTAACTCACGAACTGGATAAACACCACCAATTACTGAGTCGGTCATGAACAAGCTCGCGCTTTAGAGCCCACTTCGAGGCACTAATATTTAATAGTATGAGGCGGATCCGCAAATAGCGGACACATGAATTTCATTTTACGGTTGCGGATATTCCCCTCCGTTATGCCGTTATACAAATTACAATCCGTAAAAAAACTAAAATACCAGGTGTAAGGAGGTGGCTGCATGAGGAGAAAAGAGCATAACACACATTCCCCAACCGGCTTATTGACCCAAGATCGTGTGTTCCGATTATAGGTACCGGCGATCCATACCAAGGGATGAATCATCAAGGCAATTGGTACCGCGGAGAGGCGCCAGGAGGAGGACACGGACAGAATGAAAACATAACGTTTTGCGATATTGCCTTGATTTAGGGCGGACAGCGCGGGTAAAGGCAAATGCGATTTTTGGAAATGGAAAATAAGGCCCCATTCAGAGCCTAATTGTCCTGGCTGCGTTCACACAAGGAAAGGACGGCGCACATTTTCCATGGGAATCGGAATATATTGGCAAATCAACTGACGGCCACCGTAATCTATCTGTCCTCTCGGTGCACCGCGTCCGTCGCCACCGCGCCGGACTAGTCTGGCCCGGCCGGCCGACGGGGGCGGCTGGACGGACGGACGGACGGTCGGCTAGACGGACGGTCGGTCGGACGGACGGTCGGACGGTCGGTCGGACGGACGGAAACAATGAGGGGCGGGAGCGTGGGAACTGGCTGCCGGCGGCCGGCGGGAGTCGCTACTGACTCACTGGACACGGGACCCTGGCCGGAGGCGCCGGACACTCTGCTGCCCTTGGACGCGGTCAGCTGCGCGCCGCTCACAGCCACCGAGACGGGGGAAACGGAGGATAATTGGAGCGGCTCTCAGTCGTTCACCAAATGTCACAGGAGAGGGAGGGGAGGGAGTGAGGGGGAGGGAGGGAGAGAAAACATGGTCCAGCGTGAGGGGAGGTAAAAGGAGCCGGGACCGGTTGAAAGACAAACATATAAACCTCTGAGCGTCGATGTTGGTACTGTAAAACGGATAGGGTCTGTGTTCAACAGCATGTCTGGATTTTGAACAACACTTAGGTCCGTGCAGAAGGGCTCGATGGTTCACTTGTTAGTTTAAATAGCTTGAACCTCAAACTGACCTCACAGTGCGAGATGGAGAGTCAAACAAAAATAGAGACCATCAGCTGGATGGAAACTGGTGCCAGAAAGCAGCATACACAAATCATATAACCCGGGTCGAAGGGCGAAGTTTATGCCCCTCCTTCGGCGCAGCGAGCAACCGCCCCTCCCCTACAGTCGCCAACGCTCCACACCGATAGGGTGGATGATTTTGCCACTACCAAGGTCCAGTGAAATCGAACTATTTCTCCACATAGCCTACACTAGAATAAAAGCACTAACGCCATCATAAATTAATCACAACTGCTTTTGTCGCTTTGTTCGCTGGACTAGCCACTGAAATGAATTTGCAGGTCCACTGCACAGGTGGCAGCACCAGCAGCATCTGAGCGACGAAACGAAAACTACGGGTAGCCACAGAGTCGATAGAGGACGTGCCGAGCGTACGGCTGCTGCGGACGAGCCCGCGCCGGAGTCCACGCCTCGGCCCCTCACGACGGTGGGTCGGTAAGGGTCGACTCAAATATGCCGTCACGAACCTTATTTGGTCAGAAAAGTCCTGAGCGAGTATAGGAACTGAATTCTGAATGATTCGCATTGATGCTTGGAGAGTAGCTTTCCGATGACTGCATTTCTTTTGTCCATATATCAAGAATTAACAAGATCCCTAAATCATATGTCCAGTAGAGATGAAAACAACGAACAGAACATGGTTTCATATGCACCATATTGATCCAAAAACATCAAAAATATATTGATGCGATAACAAACAGATCGTGCAGAACAATGCCATTCTCACATTCCGTTTTTGCAACGAGCATGTATCCCCCCCCCCTAGCAACGTCACAGTTGCTAAGCCAGTCCTCTCCGAACGCGACAGTCGAGTCCCCACCTGTCGACCCAGCTCTGAGTTACAGACAGCCAGACAAATGCTCGAAATAAACTGGAACAAACCGTGGACGATGTCAATTGTCAAGCTATGCTTATCTACAACACACAGCCATTTTAGCGACGGTTTTGCAGCGTGCATTTGCGCACCGAACCAGCGGTTAGTTGCGGTTATCAACAGTGAACTGCAATGATGGCAACACAATGGGAAACTCCGCGTTAACTCACAACTCCTCATGGGACCAGCGGTATACGTCCACTGGACAATGTAACATTTTCAATCTCTCTGGAACACAGCACGCACAGTCACATAAGTACGACAGCCGGTAACTTCAGAACTCACATCTCAGTCTCTGAACATGGCAAACATCCGCCCTCTCAGCCTCTGAGCATCACAAATATCTGCCAATATCGGGGCACTTCGCCTGACACCGGCCTGGAAGACGCATCACTCACTGCTGAGATCCAACCCCTTTCGTCACGTGACCCGGAGCGGCTGTCACGTGACTCTATATATCAGTCACATGACCCGTACCGGTTGTCACGTGATCGAGCACGTGACCGTCAGCCTTTGGGGCCACCCGGTCACGATCCGAACATGTTTCGGCACATGGACCTCTGCTTCTCGTGCTGCACCTTGAGGTTCTGCCGACACGTGACGAGCAGCTTCTCAATCGCAGGGTCTGAAATGGGGAGATGGAGGACTGTTATCAAACAATGTTTCTAATCAGTCCAGTACCAAGCTACAAATAAATGAAACTTGTCAACCGGATAAATGACAGATTGTGAAAAGTCAAACTGACCAACGCTCATTTTACGTTAAAACGAATAAACATAAAGGATTACCAAGACACATAACTAACGATGCACTTCCGCATGCAATACGCAGTGCATTGTGTTGGGTTATAAGGTTCTACACCTAAACTCTCCTCTGAACGATCGGCATTCGCCCGAACTAAATCACATAGATACAAAAGAAGCATAAAATGTTGCTCTAATATAAACACTTAAATACAGTTCTTGTATGTTTTGCATGTGAAATAAAACTTGGTTGTGCACAGCAAACTTATCAAGTATTAAATTTACCGTAAACAAGTTACGACGAGAGCAGTTACGGTAAAAATGCTGGCTAAAAAAAAAAAAACAATAATAGTCATCATCATAAGGAGTGAGGAAGCGCAGCAAAAGCAGGAAACTCACCTAGCCCGAAGCAAGCACAAAAATCCCATCACCGAGTGCCGCGGTTAGCGCGCCAACAATAAAACACGGGTGCAAAAGGAAACGGTAGCAAGAAACGAACGAAGTGGGGATTGTCACAAGGCGTTCCTCCAACAAACAGCACCCTCTAAGCCACATGCTGGCTGTCCGAACAAGTCCCATGCAGGGTCGTGCGACGTACAGTTCAGGGAAGCACCAATAGCCACAATATTCCAGTAAGCGTCATATAGGGCTGATCCAAAGCACACCACACTTTCTCAGGCACGACCATCACTGAGCATTCCTCACTTCCCAGTGAGTCGTTTCCAAACAAGCGTCGATCAAAGGTGCACCTCCCCGCTCCCACAAGCAAAGAAGCATCTCCCTGGGACTCCAGCATCCAGCTGACCAATTGTGACCTCATGCTGACCCGTAGTGACCCTGTATCGACCCCATCCCGTCCCCAATCAGCCCACCCACCTTTCTCTTTGAGCAGCTCGCGCGCCTTGAGCAGGCACCGCTCGGCCTCCTCGTAGTCGCCGGCGCGCGCGTACGCCTGGCCGCGCCGGAACAGACACTTTTGGTTGTTGGGGCTGAGCTCGGCCACCTCGTCGCAGTACTCGAGGATCTTCTGCAGGTCGAACCGGTCCTCACACTGCAGCAGGGCGGCTGGAAATGGCGCGAAATATCTCAGCTAAGGAGGACACGATACACGAACGAGCGCCCGAAAAATCGACCGTTCTTCGGTAAGGTTCTCAGAATCTCGCGATCCCTACATCCACCACCGGAGGCCATTCCATATAACGTCGACTGTAGTCCGCTTTTTTGCCTGTTAAGCATAATTGTCAACTACCCAATTTGAGACCACTCTGAATTGTACTGACCCAAAGCGAGATCGTCACGGAAATGTCTCCCACTGTCCGATAACACCGTAAAACTCGAAATCCATTACCGCCTGCGGCGACAGATAGCTCACCTTCCCCGGTGAGATTCTCCCCGCTCACCTGTGAGATTATTGTACGTGTCGACTTTGAGGGCGTCCACGCTCCCCGTGAGCTCCTCGGTGAGCTCGCTCTGCCTCTGTTCCCTGTCGCGCTGCTGGCGAGCGTTACCGAGCATGGCGGGCAGCTTCACTGCGTGCTGGTCGATCCCGCGGATATACAGTAGCGCTCTGGGGGCGGGGGAGGGAGAGAGGGGAGAGAGGATGAAATAGGGGGGTAAAGAGAGGCATTACTTTTATAGTGCATCAAGGAAGTACAGCTATGCAAGAAATGCCAATTAGTTGGAATTGGTAGCCGGCCATTACGATGGTAGGTACAGATTGATAGACAACAGTCACAAATTTCATCACCTGATACACATTTTTCTAAAGCATGCTGTGAATACTCAGCAAATGACAGCAACATGTATTTGTATTCCTTGGAAACATGCAAAAAAAACAGCAAAGTGATAACAGTGAGGAATCACAAAGATTAACAACATGAAAACAACCACTCACTTGTGATAATTACGGATAGCAAGCTTAAAGTTCTTTGCCTTGAATGCCTCATTGCCATCTTGTTTATACTTTAAGGCAGTCTCATACTTTGTATTTGCAGTGATCGTTCCAGTTGCTTCTGCCATCTTGTCTGAATCAAGTAGGTACACCAAAGTGTAAATACATCAAAGCTGAAAGAACATGCAAATAAATTATCATGGCACAAAAATAAACATAATAATCCAAATCCTAGACCTCTCAGACCGTTGACACAAGGTCAGATTACGTAGGTACCTAACAGAGTACAAGAGGGTGGAAAACTGGAAAGGGGTGGGAGCAGAAAGTTAGCTAACAACTTGACTCAGATGGGCAGCTCAGTCTTGTGCCGTTCCGTACTCGGCATGGCTAAGTCAAAATGCAATGGTAGAACAACTAAACAATCAAAATGGCTGACACTGGTTCTTAAGTTTAATCATTAATATGCTAAATATTGGTACTCCACAATATATTTCATTTGGTATTTTATTACCATATAAAAATTGCAGCAAGAATAGGATGCAAAACCGGCTGGATCAAATTACAATATATCTAGCTCAGTATTTTACAAATATGGTCAGCGACCATTCTATACAAAAAAGGAAAGAGTAAGGAAGCATGGGGCACGGTCAGACACTTAATAAATATTTTACTTGCCTAATTTTGACCTAATTAAGTTTACTTCCAATATCCCATCCCAACTGTATTTAGGGCCTTGATCCCAACCTCTTCCTCTTCTCTCTTCTTCAATGTGAACTATTGACATTTTCTGCGCAGATGTGACAAATAAATTCAAAGACTTGTTTACACTAAACTTTTTGCATGTTGAACTTTCAAAGCACATTGACTTGGCCTTTCTTTTGATCTCCGAATTGAGATGAGTTTCATAGCCCAAATCATCAAACTGCATTTATCCATTGAAAGAACAAACAAAAGAAAAAGTAATTTACACTTTTGAAACAAAATTTTTAAATTTTGTAGCAAATTAGCTACCAACTTAATTTCAACATTGAAAATAAGAAAATAAATCAGCCAAGTCTTAGGCGTTTTTTAACGCGAACCACCTAGGACAAGCCAAGCCCAGAGCCAAGCCATCGCTTGTAGAACTCAGCATTTGGTAGCTTGCTTTGCACTTTACATCAAATCTGCCCTTTACGCGATCCGCCACACAATTTTTCAGTTCAGCACTTTAGTTGTTATTATTGCTATTTTCCCTGATTTGTTTCACATAAATTCTGTCAGACGCTTGATTAAGATGTTGAAGACTGGCTTCAGCAAACTGTGTCCCTTGGCTCGTGCTTCATTTGCTCCAAAATGTATTTATGGTCCTGCCAGCTCAAATGTGAGTTAAGGGGAAACTTGGGGAAGTTCATATATTTTTTACTTTAGTGGGTGCGGTATCCTGACCTTTTAAGTTTGAGATAGTTACCGCTAAAATGGGGAACTCAGAAAGCCTTTGAAGTTTGCCCCTGCTGCAATTTTAGTATGATCCGAGGCCCGAGCGTAAATGTCGGATCTTGCACAATGGTACCTATCCATTTTCTACAGATTCAGATGCTTCATGAAAATATTAAATTATAATAAAATCAGTGCTTAGTTGCAGAAGGTCAGGTGCTTTTTAACAGCACCCACTGAACAAGACTGAAAGTTGTAGGTACCACATAATTCCATGCTTCAGAAGATGGAAATGGTCAACTGCACAGTGCCCATTGGTGTCCCAGCTGAGTTTTTGACTCAGGTCTCAGACACACATTTATTTTGAGCATTGTCATGCTAGTAGTGCTAGCACTATAGTTCAGCATGTCACTACAATGTCACTACCCTTACCTGACCCCTTTCTGCCCTCCTTCCCCTCCTTGTAGTGTTTATGGTGAGGTCATTGTCAGCTATGCCCCCTATTCACCCTCCCCCATCTCCTAGCAGGGAGGACGGTATGGTGAGGGTGTTGGCGAGTACACCCCTGACCCCATCCCTCCCCTCCTTTCAGTGACAGTGATACAGTGAGGATCTCAGCAGCCCCTGACCTCCCCCTCCCTCCCACAGCGGCGGTGGTACGGTGAAGGTGTCGGCGGCTACAGCCCCTGACCTCGCCCCTCCCTCCCACAGCGACGGTGGTACGGTGAGGGTGTCGGCGGCTACACCCCGACAGACGCAGTCGGCAGCGATGGCTCGGAGGTGCGCCCGCAGTTTCCGGGCGCCACGGCCAGCTGGACACACGACCTGGAGTTCGTCAACGCGGACCGCTACAACGGCATCCCCGTGTACCGGGTGATGGACCGCAGCGGGCGCGTCATCCAGGCCAAGGACGAGCCCAAGGTGCGTCCAATAGGTGGGAAGTTGGAGGGGAGAGGTGGGGAAGTTAGCGGTTCGACACCGGATACCGGAAATATGGCTGTTGACGGGTGATTAGACAGTTTGTTGTGCTCCGCTCTGTTCGAAATTGGTCTGTTATGGATACCCTATTTTGACAGGTAATCCGGTGGGAATATATATGGATACGTTTTTATCGATGTTACTTATGGATTGATAAAATGTAATGTTTGTCGATAGATCGTTATCGGTATATGTATCGATGAAAAATTTATTGATGGGTGAGTGCTTATCGAAGTTTTGGATCATAGCATAAGAGTCTGGATTTTCCTCTTCTTTTTGTTCTTGCACATCGCGAAAATATGAGTACCTACTTCGACAAAATTATCATAATATGCAATAATGCGGTGCCTCGACGGAACCATGCCGTCTTATTTATCCTCCCCGCCCCTCTCTGTTCCGCAGATTCCTGACGACACGCTGATCGACATGTACCAGAAGATGACGCTGCTCAACACTATGGACAAGATCCTGTACGAGTCGCAGCGACAGGGCAGGTGGGTAAATCTTGCGACCGGCTGAGGCACGCCGTAATGCGACTCGATCAGTATGTGGATGACTGATATTTGGGCGCGTTTAAGGACTACGTCTGTGTAAAAGGTCCCATTTTCAACCATCGCTCACCAAGAAACTGATGGTTACTTAGCTAAGAATAAAAAAATGCGTTGGGAAGTTCTGTCATTTCAACATTTTGACTATACATGCCGTGAATTAGCTTATCCGACAAAGTACTTTTATTTTGTTGCCGCGAGTCTCGCTTACCGTGGTGTTGTTCTTCATCGACAGGATATCGTTCTACATGACCAATTACGGCGAGGAGGGAACCCATATGGGCTCGGCGGCGGCGCTGGACCCCAAGGACTTCATTTACGGCCAGTACCGGGAGTCAGGTAACGTTTCGACTTAACCTAGGTTTTGACTAGATAGGTTTTGTATTTAGGGCCTTGGACTTAACTATCTCGGGTTAGGTGTCGTTTAGACTCATAATATCACCAGTCGGGTAACATTCACACCGATCGAAACGCAGTAAGGTTAATATTTGAAGCGAGTGGATTATTATATCGTGAGCTTGCTGACACATTGCATTCAATACCAGTGGCATCTCCTGTTTTGTATGTTAGCGTCTCGTCCTATGTTGGAACTAGGCTGTCCCTGGCTCTTCTCCTAAATCTTCGCTGTCTTCAGGAGTGCTGATGTACCGCGGCTACACGCTGGACCAGTTCATGAACCAGTGTTGATGCCCCCCCCCCCCCCCCAGGAGTGCTGATGTACCGCGGCTACACGCTGGACCAGTTCATGAACCAGTGTTGATGCCCCCCCCCCCCCCAGGAGTGCTGATGTACCGCGGCTACACGCTGGACCAGTTCATGAACCAGTGTTGATGCCCCCCCCCCCCCCAGGAGTGCTGATGTACCGCGGCTACACGCTGGACCAGTTCATGAACCAGTGTTGATGCCCCCCCCCCCCAGGAGTGCTGATGTACCGCGGTTACACGCTGGACCAGTTCATGAACCAGTGCTACGGCAATGAGATGGACGCCGGGAAGGGCCGCCAGATGCCCATCCACTACGGATCGCCGGCCCACAACTTCTGTACCATCTCATCACCGCTGGCCACCCAGATGCCGCAAGGTGGGACAATTGGGACCGCGGGGAGCGGGCCGTGGGGGGACTTGTCTTGTCTCGGAGTAGGGTGCATAGCCTTTCGGGCTCAAGCGTCCGTTGTGGGGGACGTGCTGCTAGATAGGTTTGCGACTGTTTTTTTTTGGGGGGGGGGGATTCGTTTTTTGCAAACCTATGATTTTGTTTAAGCATGATTGGGACACTTTATACTTTTCATTCCCAGTTTACTCATGGCCATGGCCCCCTGACCCTCTCCCCCCCCCTCACCAGCGGTGGGCACGGCGTACGCCTTCAAGCGCAGCCCGGAGAAGCGCTGCGTCATCTGCTACTTTGGCGAGGGCAGCTCCAGCGAGGGAGACGCCCACGCCGCCTTCAACTTCGCCGCCGTGCTCGACGCACCCATCATATTCTTCTGGTGAGACGCGCCGCAGCGGCCGGGGGGTTTCTCGTAATCGAGAGCGAGAGAATATTGCCTAGATCGAAAACTGTGATATTTATCACAGTGATATGTTACTGTGATATATATTATTTTAGCATGCGTTTGCTTTTTTCAAAAGCTGTTCGTGAGTACCAAATATGTGTGTTTTTACATACCGGAAGACGAATTAGGATGCCTCTTGCACTTAACTCGTGCGGACGCTCTCTATTCACCTTTGTGTTCTCTTTGATAAAATGAGGCAATGAAACGTGTCTCTTCCCTTCTCACCCTCTCCTTTTCATCTCTCCGCCAGCCGTAACAACGGTTACGCCATCTCGACTCCGACGCGCGAGCAGTACCGCGGGGATGGTATCGCTGGCCGGGGACCGGCGTACGGCATCGCCTCCATCCGCGTGGACGGTAACGACACGTTGGCCGTGTACAACGCCACGGTGGCGGCGAGGAACATGGCCATCAACGAGAACAAGCCCGTCCTCATCGAGGCCATGACATACCGGTGGGTCAGGAGGAAGAGGGGAGGGGATTGATTGAGAGTGGGGGGGGGGGGAATGGCCGGGGGGAATGGGGGAATGACTCCTGAAGATTAGTGAAAGTGGTGCTGAAAGCTTACAAGTCAGTCCTCAGCTGTCTTTCGCTCTCTGAGAGAACGGCTGATTACGGTACTGGTAATGTTGCGGAAAGGACGCTTTTGTTTGGAGGGACAGCAATAGAGATATGTATTGTTGTTAGAGCTGCAGCTTTTCACTTGCTACAGCCTCTGGGACAGGGTGGCCCATCGAATGAAAGACCATGTTTGTAGACACCCAATCCGTTTATATAAGATACTTTGCGCCAGGGCTGCGGAGTCGACGGATTTTCGGCGACTCCGACTCCGACTCCGACTCCGGCTTTCAAAAACCAGCTCCGACTCCGACTCCGACTCCGGGCAGAATTGTCGACTCCGACCGACTCCAACTCCCGACTCCGACTCCGCAGCCCTGCTTTGCGTCATCGCACTGGTCGCAATTCACTTGGCATAATCCATTGATTATCTTATCGTTCCTTCCCTCCTCCACTGACGCCGGACGGATGGCTGCCGACCGCCACACAATCTAACCTTTCCCCTCCCCGTCTCGGTCCCTCAGTATCGGCCACCACAGTACCTCAGACGACAGCTCTGCTCTGCCTACCTTCTAACCATATCCCGTCTCTATTCCTCCAGTATCGGCCACCACAGTACGTCTGACGACAGCTCTGCTCTGCTTACCTTCTAACCATGTCCCGTCTCTATTTCCCCAGTATCGGCCACCACAGTACGTCTGACGACAGCTCTGCTCTGCCTACCTTCTAACCAGTAACGTCTCTATTCCTCAGTATCGGCCACCACAGTACCTGACGACGGTTCGGCGTACCTTCTAACCAGTAACGTCTCTGTTCCCCCAGTATCGGCCACCACAGTACCTCGGACGACAGCTCGGCCTACCGCTCGGTGGATGAGGTCCGCTACTGGGACTCCACGGACCATCCCATCGCCCGGATGAGGCTCTACCTCTCACACAAGGGACTCTGGAACGAACAGAAGGAGAAGGAGTGGAAAAACTCGGCCAAAAAACAGGTGCGGGAACGGAGCAGTCCGGTATGCAGCTGTGGTATGGAAGCTTAGTACGATCTTGTTCTTGGCTCGTTCGGAAATATTTTATCATACCTGCGGTATGGAGGACATTTGGTTATCGGTATATTTGTCTCATATAGGGACAAGTAGTTATTGCTTTTTGCGTCTTGTTGCAGTGACATTATTCGTCTTCTATGTTTTTTTTTTGTTTTTTTTTTACCGACTTACTTCATTCCAACTCTTGATCATGAATAGACGTATGGAGTAATTGAAATGTGCCGTCGTCGTGAGACGCTACCAACCGCCAATTTACAGTCCCTCGATAACGTTATATTCGTCTGTCCTGCTAACGTCATCTCCATGACACCACCTCCAGGCCGCCCCTGCTGAACCCTCTGACCCTCCTCTCCCCTACCCCCGGTCACCAGGTGATGGAGGCGTTTCAGCGGGCCGAAAAGCGCCCCCTCTGACCCCCCTCCCCCGCCCCTGTCACCAGGTGATGGAGGCGTTTCAGCGGGCCGAGAAGCGCCCCCTAGCCAGCTGGGAGAACGTCTTTACCGACGTCTACCACGAGATGCCGCCACACCTAGAGTGAGTGGGCCGCCGCGCCGAGGCTGTGTCGGGCTTACCAGGACTTACGGGAGTAAACGGTTGAGACAGTTCAGACATGCTAAATCTCACCCTGGTTTTTCGAAGCATCATACTGGTGTTAGGCTGATGCTAAACGCGTCACTCTTTTTGTGTGATGATTCTGGACCTTCCCTATTATCTATGTTTATTTCGTGCAGGTCTCAGGTAAAGTCCATGTAACCATTGTCGAGAACGCTCTGTACGCGTCTGTATGTGACTGATAACACGTTCCTTATACAGGACCCAGATGAAGCCCATGTGACCATCTACATATTAAGTGCGTCCGTTTTGTGTATTTGACCGAAATCCCGCTTCCTGCAGGGCCCAAATGAAGTCCATGCGGGATCACATGAAGGAGTACGGCAAGCACTATCCAGTCACCAGCGACCGTAAGTAAGCCTCGGGACTGACTGCCGACAGCAATCTCAGCGTTCCTCGTCACTTAGTAACGGGCCAGCCGAACGAGAGGTGCCCGCGGATATTGTGAGCGAGACTGTGAACAGACGGTGACTCGCGCAGGGCTACCGAATTGTGCAATAGTTGTCATGGCAACATGTGAGTGTGATGGCTCAGTGATGTAGTGTGATGTGATGTATCTGATGGAGTTTCGAGTGAATTTTTAGGTGATGGTGATGTCAATGTTTCTGAATAGTTGGGCTGTGTTGATGAGATGGTGTGTAGTCTTGAGATGTGGGTTGTGATAGGTTAACGAAACTTTATGTAGATATTTTTTAGAGTTCGAACATTTCAGGCCAGTAGAGTATGTGAAAGCACTAAACGAAAGGTTCCGACATTTTTGTATAGTTGGTAACAAATGCGAAATGTCCCATCGTGTATGTGTATTATACAGGCAAATACAATGACAGGTGCCAGCGAATCGACTACACTAAGTTCATTGTTAAGATGAAGTGCTTAACAAGCAGATGAAACACGATATAGCATCGTACATTTAAGAAGCAGATCTACTAAGTCAATAATGGTAAATACCAGCAACATTATGCTTCTGGTGTATCCTGCCTTCCTGAGCGAAAGAACACGTTTTCGACCATCATTGGCAGTCATGTCATCTCAGTTATATCTGCGGTGATCGCCCTCATAAGCCTTCAGTTACGTTGTCGGCCGCTAGGTGACACTGTGAGTACGAATCAGATGCCTATTCTCTCGGCTCTCTCACTATGCATGACATCTTTCATTCTCTGCTATGGGTGTACTTTAATTTAAGAACTGCTTGCTTTGAGCTTTGGGTGTCGATTCTGCGACGTTTGTTACCGTACTGTCTTTTTTTTATCGTGCCTTAATGTGAGTTGGTGCAAGGTTTGGTGAATGGTGATGTTCTGTTGATGAGTGCCAGCATGCCGTTGCCTGTCTTGTGTGTTCATTTGTCCTTTTATCCTCAGCATCAGTCATCCTCATCCTTGATCAGTCATCCTCATCCAGCATCAGTCATCCTCATCCATCCTCACCCCATCCAGACAAATGGTGTGAGCAGCTCTACATAGTTACAGCCTGCGTGTCCGTTCCACGTACTGGACTGGGTTAGCCGGGGTGACACTTCAGGCGTCGATTGACCCAGACAATTAGGTTCAATTTCTTCCCTTATCCTCTCATCCCATCGCCCCGAAATAATGTCGGTAGACCGAAAGGGCGCGACGAAACAAAACAAAGGAATTTTGCGTGTCGAGTTGGCTTTGTTTGGTGTTGGCACTGCATTTTCGCATGTTGCCTGCTGCATGATTCAATTGATACATTGCCTAGTTTTGTCTTCTCATGTACATTTCATGTGAATATCTGCATGAATTATGTTCCCTGAATAGGTACTAACATCGAGACCCTTTTTGCTTCCAGACGGGTTCCTCCTTCCTCAATTGTGAATATCCAGACCGTTGGATCCTCCCCCTCCTGCACCTTGATGCCTCCATGTGGCGGCTTCTGGATCCTTCTAAGGTAAGTTTGGGCGCCATTGAAGCCCCGGGACGAATGGAACCTGCATGTGACAACCTTGATACGAATATTGTCAGGTTGCCTGTGCCTGGTGCATTTCTTGTCGCATGCGAATCGCATCCATTTCCCGGCCTATATTACCGTTTATATGTACTCGTCTCCCAGTGATACGAACCGTATTGGGGCTACGGCCGTCGGCCCGTTCTCATTTCCAAAATGTACTTAGATACGACCGGGAACCGTCTACGGTATACTAATCTACGCGCATGTGAGTGACTATTTGCGCCTATCGCCATTTTCCGTAGCACGTCCTGTGTGGCTTGTTTACCGCCAAAAAACTGCGTGTATAAGGCTTTCATCTGAATTCGGATGATGAGTTGCTGTTTTCCTTTTACGCATAACTCTACTTAATAATCCACAAATATGCTGACGATACTAAGGTGTGTAGATACGCAATGTACCGACTGCAGAGCAACTGAAACGGTCGGCTTGTTAACGTTCTGGCGACTGCAACTAACCCAATTCATGGCGGTATTTGTGGCCGAAAATTAGCAGCACAGCGCTGGTAATTGGGTTTGACAGTATATCATTATAGGTAATTTGTTCAATTATAGCCTGTCTTTACGTACCCGCTTAAAATAGTAGTGACGCCATCCCCCATCAGTGAGCGAGTGGAATTTATTTTCTACTTCATTGAAGGATTCGACCGAGACTGGGCGCGCCGAAAAGTACCAGTTTCTCTTTTTGTGATCATTCGGATATGCGCAGCTATGATTTCCCGTTACATACGTTAAAAGTGGGGAGATAGTTACCAGCTGGAGCTGCGCAGGACACTCGATGGATCTACTTCGAAACACAGTATAGTCGACTACAGAATGATGTTCCACTTTTCACAGGCAATTATTTGCCTGGAGTGGTAGGCTGTGCCGCATCACACGGACTGAGTTCACAAATTATAGCTTTGTCCCAATGCTCACAATCGATACGCTTAATTGCGTGATTAACGGCACAACTTAGCGCTCCGGTCAACTGATAGCTTCTGAGGAGTGGAACATCATTCTGTAGTCGACTATACACAAGAGTTGATTTTATGTCTGGGATGGGAAACCATCACAGTCTCATGGTCTGTGATACAAGAAAAGCAATGTGAAACTCTTCTGAGGAAGAAAAGAGAACAGTGTGCTGAGCCGTTAACAGTACACTGACGCCAGCGATAAGATCGAATCATTTCTGAATTTCCGTCCAGCTGAGTCTGGAATAGGTGATGTCGGAATCGCTTCAGCCGCAATGGAACTGAAAGGGCAGCGGAATAGGCTGCCATATCTGAACTGGAGTCTCCTTTCTCGTTTCGTCTCGCTGGTATCCCAGTCTTTGCCGTTCTCCGCCTTATCTGTCGCCATCATCCGATCTCCCTTTCCTTCGTCTCTGTCGTCTCCCGCGGTCGCCTCTGCGACCCCCTCCCCCTCTCTGCCGTCGCCCCGCCCCCTCCGTCGCCTCTGCCGTGGCCGGCGGCAGTCATCTCCGGCCGACTATGAAGTCACCATTGTTGTTCATTGCCTCCACTGGCAGCCGCCGACCTTACCTTGCATCCGGCACACAGAGTCGGCACGATCTGCCCATTTGGCCCCTCCGCAGCCGGCCGCTCCACCGCCTCACCGACCCCCGGCGTCCAATCACGAGCCGAGCGCGGCGCGACGTCCGTCGGACCACCCCTTCTCTGTTGTCGGCCGGCCAATTCAGCATAAATCATTGATCCAATAATACACCCATCAGCGTGCTGGTAGCGTCTCAAAGACGGGCCGGGGTGAGCGCGATAAACTGCCGGCTGATTATGGGTGGCGGCCGGTGGGCGGGGAGGGGGCGGGTTCCTCCGGGGCCGCTCCCGCAGCCCCCGCCGCTGCCGGTGCGCTGTTTACAGACCCGCGTGAAATACCACCGGTGACCGCGCGGTCGGCGCTGTGCTCCCATCAGAGGGCACCGCCCACAATATGCATGGGAGCGGCGTAACTCGTGGAGACGTCCTCCCACCGCTCCAGCAGCGGAACGCCTTACGGGCCGGGCGTGCTGCTTTCCGGCCGGGGAGAGATGTTCTCTAGCCGGTCGAACAGATAGGTCAGTTCGCTCGGCCACCATCGCTCTTCTCCTGCTTAGTTCGACCGGCAGCTCCATCAGTATAGTTTCGGGGACATTTTGACCAGCAATTTAGACTGCATTGCAGGCAGTATCTCGAACAATAGTTCACCCCGGTAGTTCGACCGATTCCAGCTTTTCCGCCGGTGGTTTGACCAGCATCGGCGCGCGGTGGGCACAACAGAAGTGCGCGGATACCTCAGTAGGTAGTCTACCAAGCCCTGTTCGTACACCGCCTTTGTGGGCGGTCCGCCGTCTAAGACGGCATCAGTCGGGATAACAGCGCTTTGAATTGGCTGCTCCGTGCGATAACACTCCGATAAAGCGATTATTGTTGTATGGCAGCAGTGTCTCTGCATTGGCGAGGACAAGACCTAAGTGGCTGTAAGTGGTGACTAAAGGAGGCACGGCGATCACAAAGTGCTTTCTAGAGTTGCCGTCTGGTTGGTTTTTTGTTTTAATGAGATGGTCTGAGAATAGCTTGGCAATTGACGAATGAATGTTGCCTGCGTCGGCTGGTTCGGGACTCTGGATTTGACTTCGACTGTTATTTATTCGTTTTGCTATAGATTTGTGTGCGGTTGGCTGCACCTTTGTTAAAACAAATGCCTCTGTTGCTCATTATTAGGAATTCGTACAACACGAGTGGAATTGTGTATGCAGGAAGAAATGGGCATATTATCTGTCAAACAATGATGTTCTTAGCATTTTGTGGTTTAAAAGTTATACTCAAAGGAATTATATCTTCTTCAATCAACAGCGACATGAAAAGAAAAACACCCAACTAAATGTCAGTGCCTAATAGAAAGCAATAGGTACTGCTGCCCAAAGGCACTGTCACAGGTCGGTGTCTACGATTGTACGATAGTCACAGTGGCCAACGTGCTCGTGCTCAATTCATTTTCCGACAGCGTGGTTGAATTACATTGGGCTGCTCATACTGGAATTAAAACCGGAAAACAGGAAAAAAATCGTTCAGTGAACGGGACACATTCGCCACATAATCGATGTTTATACTTTATGTAAAGGATCGTGTCCAATGTGTTATTTTTAGAATCCAATGAGGACGCGATTCAGCAAAACTTTTCGAATGACACTGTCTAAGTACCTACAGTCTTGGTCTTTTCGAGTCCTGGCTTATGCACTATCATATCAGCCATTGTTATCGTCAGCGAATCTTCTCCAAGTCTATAGCCGCCCGCCATTTTGGACTCACATTCAAGGCCGTCTTTGGGAACATTAGCGTTCCTCTCCCAGCACAAGCATACACATGCATCCTACTGGCTCATTTCATTTACACTCATCCGCCGCTCGCTGATGGCTGCCGAGCTGGTTTAATGAGGCCCGGTTGTGAATGAACGGCTGGCGTGACCGATCGTACCCACATAAACCTGAATGGGTTGCCGGGAAATGGTGGGCCAGGGCCGCCCCGGGCGCGCATACAGAGTTTCGATAACTCTCGGCAGATTCGCACTACGTGGGCTCATTGGAAGCGACTTGATGTTTCTGGAACCAGAAATGAGCAGATTGGCGTCACGTCCAGATCCAGTGCCGGCATTAGCGGTCGGTCAGGGTGGCAAAAACCGTCTGCAATATTTGTAAATATTTTATGTTTTTATTTTAAGAAATGGGCGGTGCGCCTGGGCGATGTTTAGCCTCATGGATGAGATAATAGTGTTATCTCATCCATGGCGGCCTGAAACTTGCAACATCATTGACTACGATTTTGTCTCTGTGAGTCGTGCCATTTTGGGGCACGAACTGGAAGGCTTCCGCACCGTTCACGACTAGTTCACGCTTATCCTCACATAGTTCACACAGAGCTCACACATATTTTACGCGTAGTTCACGCATCGTTCAAGCAAAGCTCACGCATAGTTCACGCATAATCCTTGCATAGTTCACGCATAGTTCACGGCGATTTGAGCACGCATCGGTGTGCACAATGTACGAATTAGAGAGAGAGGAGTTCGCGCAAAGCCCCCCTCCTCTCTCTTTCTCTCTCTCTTTCTCTCCCCCTCGCTCTCGCTCTCTCTCTCTCTCTCTCTCTCTCTCTCTCTCTCTCTCTCTCTCTCTCTCTCTCTCTCTCTCTCTCTCTCTCTCTCTCTCTCTCTCTCTCTCTATCTTTCTCTCGCTCTCTTTTTCTCACCTTTTTTTCTCACTCATCTCGAGATATTATGCGAAGCCCTTTTCTCGACGAAGCTGGAGCCTCTCTTAGGATCCCAAATCCAATGAGCAGAGTGGTGGCATCAAATTCAGATGCAAGTGTATTTTTAGTCATCCCTCTTAAGTGGGTTTATGTTTGATTCATATAAAAACTTCACACCCAATATACGAATTGCCTGACGAGGATATAACACGGAAATGGTATTGATGGTGAAAGCAAATAAAACCTAGGCCGAGTACTTATCCAGGGCTGAGATAAAAGCAGATATATCGCTACAGCCAGAGAGAGACGCTGGTAGTTTGACCCAAGGCAATATACATATACCGTTTAAAGCTCAGGCTGCTCTGTATTAAAGTCTTCCCTACCACGGCATTTTTAGAGGAGATCCGGATAGGTAGAAACACTCCGATGACAGTGTCCCAAATCGCACTTCCGTTTAACTTGACCTGGTGACCTGACCTTATGTGACCAGGGGTCAAAAATTTACACGATGCGAAGGTAATGTATCATAAGCTTGACCAAGTTTTGCGGCGTTGCGCGCCGCAGTGTTTTTTACAAACGAAAAAAAAAACTGGGAGGTGTGGCTAAAAATGTCCTCCCCTACTGCACTGTTCCGTTTAAAACAACTAGTGTCACATTCGAATAAGAAAGAATTCGATGTTTCCCTCTCGGTTCACGAAACGAAATTTGATTGAAGTTTGCTCATAAAGTTGTAAGAACCTAATCCTAACATTTAAAACAATGAAGATTTAGTAACTTCCACGCTAAAAACTCAAAATTAAAGTAGATGTTTTAACTTTAATGCCAACATGCAACGCGAGAAATTAACTCATCATGTTTGACCCATACATCACAAGGTCGCTGTATTCCTCTCATCAAAGCACTGTGAATTATCTTTCCAAAATCCTTGCATCTTTACCAATACTTTATTCGCCAACACTTCCTACAGTCAGCCCCTTCTCACACTCCCAGTCCAGTCCTGTCTCACATGTGCCTTGTATTTCGCACAGTCTCGCCGACCCGCCAGGCGCCGATCGTCCCCTCCCCCCCCCCCACCCCGTCCACTCGGTGGTCGGTCGGTTTTTGCCCTCCGGCGGCTCCTCTCAGGTAGTGCGCGTGCTGTTTTTATCGACAAACCCGCGGTAATTGGCTGACTTCAGGCGTCGACCAGGCAGCAGTGCAGGACCTGATGAAAGTGGTGGTGAGCTGAGAGTGTGGCGACGTTGGTGTTACAGATTCACGCGTGTGTTGGCTATCGAATATCGGTGTCACTGTGTTATCAGCCGTTGGCTATTTGTGAGCGAATTATAGTGATCAGTCAGCCGCAGTGTGTCACGGATGGTATTGATTTTCTGAGTGTTACGCTAAATCTACGCAAACGCATTTTGGTGATTTTTTGCATTGCATTTCCGCCTGCTAAGCGGGTCGTTTTCTTCACACAGTCCTTTCCGTCCAGCCATTCTAACATTCCATTTCTCTCCTCCGGACCTCTCCGTTTCAGCCTAGCTCTCCGCTCTCCACCGGTGCCGACCTCCCTCCCCTCGTTCACGTGCGTCCGAGCGTGGCGTCTGGCGACCTCCGCGGCCGGGTGGAGTCGCGTGTTGTCGGCGTGTACGCACTGTTTTTGCGCCGCCGCCCGTAATGTGACTTGTTTTATAATGAGCCCGAATTAGAGCAAACACTCGCTGTGGCCCTCTTCAAGCATGCAGAGGAGCGAGGCGGCAAAACAGGCGGCGGTCGCGGCCGGCACTCGATACGAGAAAAAATCGACAACAACCTGAGAGGGGGTCACATGAATCCGGTCACGAAACTGCATTTCCTGTGCTCAAAAGACTGCGTCGAATGATGCTGAAAGTTTGTAATTTTTCGAATCACATATTTGAAATTCGCTAGAAGAGCTGAACATGACTGCCATGGTATTCACGCACATTTTCCAGAGCTGTTCAGCGAGTTTCTTTGTTTGATTTTAATTCTCTCCCACCCGGGAATGACAGGCGGACGGGGTCTGGCCCATCGACTGCGGGCGGTCCCCGTGGCATTAAGGACATTGTTCTATTGGTGATACCTTCTGGTGTGAAAACACCTCGAGGACAGCCGTTAATGGGGTGTAAAAGCAACAGCGCTGGGACCCGATTGCAAAGTCGTGTACACTCAGCAATTGCATTTAAACTGTTTGTGTTATAGGTACTTAATGAATGAATCGCTACACGTCCGCAACGGTTGTTTATTTTCCCATTAAACAATAGTCAGCAACAATAGTGCTAGCGAACAACAGAACAGACAGACATTGCTGGATTCCTGCAACTTTGCTTGCTTCAACCTGTAATGGTTCAGATCCTTACAGATGGTTTAGAATCCAGATTCATTGGCCTTCTCAAACGAGCTGAAAGCCAACGGTTACGGTAATCGCCAGATTAAAAAAAAAGTTGCGTAGTGCTCATTTTAATAGTGTAATTGTTTGAGTTATTTTGATCTTGAATAGTGGTAAGCGTTGATTGCGAATGTTGCTCACTGTTTTGAAATGATCGCTCATCTTTGCAAGCCAAGCTTCTCCTTTGTATGGATGCGCTACAAATAAAGCAATTGATATTTGTTTGATACAACACCTTCTAATTTGCATTTTAAGCGTGTTCTTTCGGGATCTATTCAACTAAATATGCCTACTATGAGCATACGTGAACGGCTTGCTGAGTTGCGGTTTTGTTATTCCAGTTTTACAGCATCGTAAGTTACATTCTTTTCACATGCACATCATTGCAAGATAGACTATAATTTATCGGTAGTAAGTACAGCTCCACCGGTTTTCTCGTAAAACAAAACCCCTTTTCAAGAGGTATTGTTCTCTCTGATAACCATATGCACAGGTAACACCCAGACCATTCTAAACTGCCCTCGAGATTGACGCGGTGGGAACATTGTCAGGAACAAGCGGCAGCCCTATTTTGTGGTGGCGCGCATTGAACCATTGCCCGTAGGTAAGTGAAAGCAGCCATTAACCCATCACCAGGCAATTGTTAACCAATCGCCATGAATCGTCCGGCGCCGCATGCATCGATTGGATGACGTCACCGGGGGTATCGGCCGATCGGCCTTATGACGTAATCAGGGGTGCGTGCCGTAAAGCCAGCCTGACACTTGCACGACTTTGTGGCACGCATTGCCCATTGTCACGACTCGAGTCGCGTGTCACAAAATCATGCAAGTGTCAGCCTGGCTTAACAATGCCTTCCAATTTTCGAATTCGAAAAAGGATCAAGAATATTGTGACTTGAATCGACACACAACCTCACACTTTCATGGCTGGTCGCTCTCCTTATAGTTACATTAGTGCTCGTCGACAACGAATTTACTGAATGACCGGGGCACCGTGCCCCCTTTGATTTTGGCATTTTAAAATTAGCCCTGTGGGCGTTGCATGGAAAGAATGGGACCAAAAGTCGGCAGTGCCCCCCCCCCCCTTAATTGAAGGTGTTCCGCCGCTACTGAATATTACCAACACTGGCTTTAAAAAGTTTTTTGAATTCTGATTACTAAAGATGCAGATAAAGATGCCTCTCAGTCCTAAGGCTGTATTTCTGCGATCGGCCCACCCGTCCATCTTCATTCAGGATTCATCTCAGGACGTTTCCGTTCGTGGTCGGGCGCCGTTCTTCTCACCATGAGGCGGCCATCTCGGCTACCGCTGGCTCTAAGGTCACGATCCCACATCCATCGGCCGGCCCATCGGACTTCCGCGAACCTCAGAGCCTCGCCAACGCAGCTCTGCACACCAAGAAAACCGATATACCTTCCACACAAACAATTATTCACAATTAGCTGGCATTAAAGGCGCAGCCGAATAATCGTGCTCGGAAATTGGAACCAATCCCCGTCCAATTAACGAGTGAGCCGTGCTCGGAGGGGAGGGGCGCCCGCGGCCGCGTCTCCTCCGGTGCACGGCGGGTCAGGTCGGCCGTACCCGGCACGGGCCCCCGGGTGAGCCTTCTCCGCAGCTGATTGCAGAGTGCCGAACTCACAACGAGCCGCTCTCAATGGCCGTTTCTGTAATTGATGTGCTCGGGTCCGCCGGTCGCTCCGTTCATGGTTGGTTTCACGGGTGCGCGAGCGTTACAACACACAAGAGAAAACCCGGATAAGTGGAACTAACTGTGGGGAAAATTGGGCACATATTGGTGAGAGGAATTAGTGATGCGTAGGGTCATTGGATTATATGGTGCATGAACAGGTCAGGTCAGTGGACATTTTCATTAAGTTTTGACTGCACACTTTTCGGCAGTTAGGCATGCTTGACATGTTAGGGGCGAGCCCATACTTTCACGGGTGGTGGTTTCGAGTGTGCCTACCTAGTCTAAACAAAGCCGTTTCTTCTGATGATATTCAACATTGCGAATGTCTGACCGAGAGGCCATGGAGCTGGATGCCGCATTCCATTTTAACTAGAAACGCAGAGGTCAGCTGTTACGGTGTTTTTGCTGACACCTTTGCGTGTAAAAAGTTCATGTTCCTTTTTTCTTGTTGAAGCATTAAAGTCACATCATTTATCATTTGGTCTTGTCTGGATAATGGCATGCTGAACATAGTTTTTACCTGCCATGTTTTTCTATTTCTGCAGTCCTTGCATCCTGTGACCTGTTTCCTGATATTTCAAATTTTGATCAGCATTTGAAAAACATCAGAATTTGATGATATCATATTGATGGCTTATCCAGGTAGATGGATGGAGTCCGTTTCTGCACTTTATCACAGACAAACCTCTATCGGGTGTTTCAATTGAAACTGGCAATGAAGTTTGCATGCTTTCGCGTAGTTTCTGTGCATTCTCCTCCTAAAAAATCCGAAGCAAGTAATAGTTATTTAGCCGTCTCTCTAACCCTTTCATCCGGTCGATCTACGCTCTCTGCAGCGCTCCGCATCCCTTCCGTCCAGCCGTCGTCTCATCCCGGGGTCCTCCAGTGCCGTCCGCCGCCGTGCTGACCCCAGTAACACCACCTCCGGCGGTTGCTGGGCAGCCACGGTATCACCACCGCCGGCGGTCCCTGTCTAATGGAAACGTGCCGCCGCGCCGATGACGGTCGTCTGCCGGTCGCGGGCGGGCGACGGCGCGCGTCCGACCGCGCCTCCCGACGACATGAGCTTCATTGAGAGCGCCGCCCCCCGGCGCGGCGGCGACGAGCGCGGCTTTGTGCGCGCCGCCCCCGGCCGGGTGGTCGGGCCACTCTGCCGGCACGGCCAATCAGCCTGTGGACCGACCCTTTCACGCGGGAGGCGCGCGAATGTGACCGCTGGTGGCGGTCGGCGCGGCGGCTCAGCGGTAATGGCGCCGGGAAATGGGCCGGAACGCGGCCCGGTTCTGCATGGAGCGGCGCGCTGCCGCCGTGATTCGGCCACGGGACGCTCCACTGAGCCCGGGACAGGTGGATTTTTCAGCAGCGGCACACCCACGTTGCTGGTGATACGGGGTCATGGTTCATGGGTGGCGGCCATTGATCCGAACAGAACGCTGCAATGCTGAGCTGATCGGACGTGCGTGGGGTCTGAAAGGCTGGTCATGACTCATGGAAAACTCTGAGTGACAAAAGGCTGATGGATGACTCTGTCAATCAAATGCATTCTCAAACAACGCTCCCAAATTATAAACTGTAAACGTTCCGTTCCTAAAAATAGGGACATGAATCTGTAAATAACTAACCCAGTAACACCGATGCATGTAGTTTTAGCACTGAGTTGCGTGGACTCGGCAGACTATCTCCGACTGTCCAGTGTTCACCTCATCCCATTGCGTCCCCAGTCTCCTGCCCTGCTAAAGTGTCCGTCTCTCCGTCACCGCTCAGCCACCTCGCCGGGTCACGGCGCCGGCGGCCCGGTCACGCTCCTCTCTCGGCCGGTGGTCATTACATCCCGCGACAAATCACCGGCCGTGTCACCTAATGTGCGGCCCGCCGGTGTCGCCGCCGTGCCCATTACGGTGGCCGAGAGCAGGGCAGCCCGGGGCCGGCCGCTGGCGCCGCTCCGGGCCGGTGCCGGTGCCGGTGCCGGTGCCGGTACCGGTGGTGCCGTTGGTGATGCTGGTGCTGCTGGTGGTGAGATCAGTGTAATGTCCGCGCCCGGTGGTGATCTAGGCGCGGTGCCTGCGGCCCGCCGCCGGCCTGTTCGGGAGTGGCTCCCGGGCTCCATTCATTCGCTGCTGCGCGGCACGCCGCGCCGGTCTGAGGAGCGGGGTCGCCGGGTCGGTCGGCGCTGCCCGGTCCGAGCGTCCAGCCTCAGCGGCCGGCCGGCGCCGTAATTGGGCGCGCTAATAGTGAATGATAGCGGCGGCGGCCGGCACCTCTCCGCGCGGCGCTGCAGAGAGGCGCCGCCGGATTCCGGCGCTGCAGCGTCGCCGGGCCCTCTCCCACGGTAGCGGGCCGGCCGGCTGCTGCTGCCGCGCCGGTAACAGCCCCCGCCGGGTCACCGGGGTCACCGATTGATCCAGCAGCCGGCGAATTAGGCGCGGCCGCCGGCGCCGACCTCATGGGCCGCCGCTGCAGAGCTGTCGGAAACACTCGTTAGGCGACAGACAGCCGACGAGGGGTCACGTACGCCCCCCCCGCGGAGGGGGTGAGGGGGCGCCGACAGCTGGTCAGCACGCGCCGGACGGTCCAACGCGCAGCCGCCTCTAACGCACGGCTAATTCGTGGATTTATGGGGCTGCTAGACCAAATTGGTCCAATTTTGGTCAGACATGTTTCGTGATATCAAACTATGCGCAGGAGATTTAGGTGCGAAAGTGAATCGGTTATTGAGTGAGTTGGGGCGCCCCCTGTGATGGATTGCGATGACTTCCTGGATGAAATTGGCCCCCGCATTTTAAGTGGGATTAATTGACCTCAAGTTTGTATAACAAAATGAGATATCAGACAAACTGCTATCTAATTATATGCAAAGCAAGTATACGTGTACTGACGGCTAATTTTGTTCAACATTTAGGCAATAAACTAATATAAAAGTGTCACGAATCAACATCTATTGCTTGTTGCTTGAACATTGTGTAAATTGAGTATCCGGTGTAGACACGTGCTGCTTCAAGGTTCCCTAGTCAAACGTGTACGGGTACGGCTCGTCATACTCTCTATTTTCCTAGATCTTTGTATGATGTTCCCTGAAATTAATATATTTTGAAATACGTCAAATAATCTTGTCAATTATCTTGAGCCTGACGAGTGCTTGAAAATTTTAATAATGTCTTGCATCATTAGACATAAATGCATCGAGCTGTGAGTGTAACAGATGAACAGTGGGTGTGGCAATCAAGTCAATAGTGATACAGAAACAGGGAAAACCTGGCTCGAAATGAGACATTCGGTAAAAACATCCATCCACTCACACGCTTGAGGAAGGCCTCGTTTTTCGATGAAGCTGAAGTCTGGGGAATAGAGCCTAGCGTCCTCGGATGGACGACCGGTTGCTGTGGCTATGGGCCCTCCATTCACTCTGCCCTGCACGTGGCGTCAAAACTAGCCCGGTCCGTTCTCAGCATCGGGCACCCTCAGCTGCGGCTCACACCATCCCCGGGCTGTTCGATGCGCGATTACATCTCCGCGCCGGGATTGGTTTCGATACCCAGCGGGGTGGCAGCGCTACCGACTGAGATGTTACACAGCTCACTACAGATGTTATCGTGTTGATAGTTTCCGGCGCCGTGGAAATGCGTAACTGGGCGGCCACCGAATGGTGCGTGATTCCCAGAGCTTATTCAGTAGCGGGGTGTTGTTGATTGGTGTCATGTTTCTTCCATCGAATAACAACGCTGCGGAACACTGTTTCAATGTGGTGTTGTCAGAGTGTTTTCTTTTCTAAAGTAATTATTGCTATCATTTCAGTAATTGTCTTGTTTAGATGGCCGAAAATGTAATAAGCCATTGCAGAAACCTTGATATGAAATCGGAGTTGGCACTGAATCGAATTGGTTTAACCCATTAAAAGGATTGCCATCCCGAACTCTCACGTTTCGATAACCGACGCCCGCGCCCGACCCGTGGGAAGGTGCCTGTCCGATGACGGCCGGTTGTGCCGCTCGACTGGCCGGCGGTGACCGGTCGGCGGGTCCGTCAGCGGTCAGCGGACCGTGCTGGGGTCAGCGGGGTCAGCGCAGCCTCCGATCGGTCACAGTTGGGTGCCGCCCCCGGCCGCTGCCCACCGCTCCCGTCCGCTGCCCGCCGCCCCCGGCCGCTGTCCGCCGCCCCTGGCCGCTGCCCGCCGCCCCCGGCCGCTGTCCATCGCTCCCGGCCGGTCAGTCCACCGTCAGCGCCGAGACGCCCATTTGGCCGCGACCGATAGCTCATTTGGCAGGTTTGATGGCTCATTCGAGGCGATGATGGGTGTCTCCTGCGTCCCACTTCCTGACATGATGCTGAGATGATATGGATACGCATGAAATATACGCTCATCTTTGCTGAAGCCAGATTTTCTGATGTTGCTGACATGCGGGAGTTCTTGATTCAGGTCACTTGTGCGCTTCGTTGATGATGTCTTATGTAATGCATAGCAAACGTCTTTCGGATGGGACGCGTCTCAGCTATAAAATTGTGTAGATGAGCTTACCTAAAAAGACGAATCGACCGATAGACGATTACAATACCCTTTGTTTTGGCGGCTGGCTGTGCTGATATTGAACCGCGTTTTTTTTTTTTGACAATCAAGTTCTATAACGCAACCTTAGACCTTTATATACAGAGGTCTATGGCTCGACATTTTTATTAAAATCAAAACACAAAAGCAGAACTTTAAAACAGAATCAAAATGTGAAACATGGATGTTTTGAATTTGTCTGTGAGTAATTCACGTTTATGCTGTTATTGATCGGCTTGCTTCTTGCGGTGAAATTGCTTATTCCAATTGAGTTTGACCCACGACAGCACACATGCTTTATAATCGCTATGTATTTCACTGATTATTATTCTTCAGAATAACGTTTCATGAAGAAATAAGTGCCACTCAAGTGTTGTTTTTTCTTTTTCCAAAATTCTGATCGCCAAATATATCTTACTGCGACCCAACACAGACAGAAAATAGATTGGTGTGGAACCGGACCCATCGCACTTTTTGGTCAGTGCTGACCGCCGTCGCGGGACTAGCTAATAAATGAATGGGTTGGATGAATAAATGAGTGAATGGATTCTCCATACCCGTGCTGCTTTTAAGCGTATGATTACCATCAAAGAGATATGTCGGTTTGCTTTAATGTTTTATACGTTTTCGCACCGGTTCCAATAACTACATATGACATCTGCATAGTGTGTATCCTTGGGTGTGTGTTACTGTCAGTGCCCCGGTCCAGGACCGAGATGTGCCGCCGCCGTTTTACCTGCCGAGGGCCAAAACTTTACAATGATCTGCCGCGCGACCTAGTCCGGCTGCCCGTGCCGCCGTTCGGTCGACACCTGAAACGTCATCTCGTCTATTTACCTCCACACTGACGAACAGAGTATCCAGGCATGTGTGTGATGTGTGCAGGTGTGTGCGTGCTTGTGTGTGTGCTCACTCTAAGTGTATACGTGTATATGTGTGACATTCCCTTTTACAAGTTTACAAGATCTGACAAGAGGTTGTAATAGCCATAATTTGCCATGGATGACCTCAATACAAGTATGAATATGAATATGAATATGTGTTTATTCTTTCATTTACTCCACCGCTGCTGGTAATTTATGATTGCCCAGCCATAAATCTATCCGCTAATATAATGTAATATGACCTTAGCGTCGTGGGTTAGGCGGGAAAGCAAGTTATTGTCAAATCATTCATGTAGTGTCACACCTCTGAAGTTTCTGTCCCCTATCCATTATTGTCGGCTTGTTCACAGTAATTTATAACAGCATAATTGTAGAGTAATGGGTGAGATAACGTAAGAGATATCAGAAGCGATGAAGTACGTACCTGCGCCGTGTTATTTAAGAGACTTGTCAAGCCAGGAATTATTAATATCCATATTTATGAGCACAGCGGTAGTCTGTCTTGATGTTTGTGCTGTTTCAGTCCTTTGATGAAGACAGGCTGAGCTGAAAGCATCCATCAAATTTGAGGTGATTCACTTTCCGGTCCACAATGCCTAATTTATTATTTTTTCGGGAGGAAATAGACCTGTCGTATGGTATTTGAAAGTTTTTTATTTATTTAATAACTGAGTTGGTTAGTCGACTCATCTCACTTCTACATATCCACTTTTCGAGGCGCCTCGGCCCTCACTTTTAAACTACGTGTCACCAGAGTTCTTATCTCACGCTTATCGTGTTAATAGAATGGTTCACCCTCATCTGTTTCTCAGCGTCAAAGGCAGCAATAGCAAACGAGTGTTATGGATGAAATCCGACTAGTCAGTAGTCACAGCTGAGTTACTTTCTATTGGCAAACAGCGGGAGGCTCGCTGTATGCGTTTCGCATTGGTTGGAATTTTGTATGCCTTTTGGTAATTAATTTTTCACTTTGTCCAGCTCTCCTACGTTTTGCCAGCTATGCTTCTTCCCTCCCTTTTCCTCGCTCTCCCTCACACTCTGTCTTCCCATTCGTCTTCCCATTCCTTCCGCTCTCCTTCCCTCGTCTCTCCCGCGGCGTCTCCGTCGCCGGTGGCCCGTCCTTGCCGGTGGCAGGTGGCGCCCTCCGCACCACCAGCCTCCACCGTCCGCCCCTGCGCACCTCCCGGGCCGTCCGCCCGCCTCTCCGCCCGCTGCAGAGCCGCATGAATGGAGCCGGGATCCCCGTTACGAGTGGGCCGCCGGCAGAATGATTGTCGCCGGGCCTCGGGCGCCGGCACTGCCAGAGGGTGTGCCAGCAGAGAACGGCGTTAAATGCGGCCTCTGCACGCACCGGCTACCGAGGCGCTGCCGAAAAACAGCGGCCTCTGACCGACCTCGGCATACCGCGAGATGGGAGGAGGGCTGGAGGCGAGGTGGACGGAGACGGCGACAGTAAGAGGATGGAGATGGTGACAGGGATGGTACGAAGGCGACAGGGTGAAGAGAAAGACAGGAATGGATGCCGGAAAGTACAGCGCAAGAAGGGACAGTAGATGCTTTTCTCACGTACAGAGTGATGGTCAGTAGACTGCGACACGTGGATTGGCTAGTGGGTAGTGGAGGTTTCAAGTGAGTTATTTTATGTTCTGTCGTGTGAAGCTTGCTAGAAGTATGGTGACTCCTTACATATGCTGGTGCAAATGCACTTAGCGCTTGCGGTAACAAATTCGTATGTAATGTGCAATGAAATCTTGCACCCTGAAAAATGATGATAGCTTGGCGTCGTCTAAGTAATAATGAAGCGACATGTTGGTTCTTTGTTCTGCCCGTCATTTGTAGTTGGTTTTATCACGGAAGGTGAAGTTCGGCTCTTGTATTCTTCCCACCCCACTGTCTATTTGGAGAACGCATGATAACCGTAAAAACGAAACGAAAAAATCCACGACAATCATTCGAGGCATACTGCTGAGGTGGACTCTGTAGACGTGGACAAAACTTCCAGAACGAGGTACCGACGTGCCACTCGTATTAGCGGAACACAGGCCCGTATTGGCCGTATTCGCCGAGCTCGATACAAACCAAACCAGTGTGCCATGCGGATGAATGGGGGAAACTTAGTCGGCCTGCCTTGCAAGACACTTGAGTTTTTGGGTTTCCATCATAGTGCGTAGGAATTATCCGCGACCCATTATCTTACGGTTCCTTCTCACACGTCTGTTCAATACGGTAAGATGAGCGAAAAATGGCATAACTTGCATCAGTGGGTGGTTTGTTGCTTTTTCAAAGTCGAACAACCTGTCTGGCAACTTTCCATATAAATATATTGCAATGTTTACTTTAGAGGGACACTCGCACCTTAACAAAAGGGAATGAATTGGCCTAAAAGTCATGTACTTACCGTGGTTCAGAAAGAGCGAAAATGAATATCTACCAAATTTATCAAAAAAATATTCACCTGTTTTTAAGATATTAGACTTCTTTTGCTAATGTTTTGGAGCGTCCGCTGTTCCTATGGCGTCATTTGGAAGCAATTACATATTTGTATTTTAAAAGTGCGGCAGATGTTGCGCGCCAGGCTGTATACGCCACTGCAGCAACATTGTCTTTTACCAAGTTTTAAGTGTAAGATTTAAAAGTCGCTTGATCTGCGCTGACGTCAGAAAGTCTAATGGGGCATTCAAATGTAGTAACCCCTTAGAATCCGAAAACTGCAGACTTTGAAATTAAATATCTCCGAGTTAAAGCATTTCTCGAAATTTTGAGTGCCCAAAACGGCAATTGCAAGCCAGGTATTTGCAAACGGTAGGTAACTACCAGCAAATTTAGCTATCTAAACTCAAAACTAATGTTGAGGTGGGATGGTCACTTTAATCGTCGTTGAATAGGCACCGAAATGTTATCATATCGACTTAGACAGCAATCGTATCATCATAACACTATGTTGTGCTGTTTTCTAAGCACCGATGCTAGGCCCAATCTTACCAATGCCGTAAATAGGATTTGGCAGCACTGGTCACACCATTCGGTGGTTCTGGCACGTCGCGGCCACCCCACGTTCAGTAACCGCGATCATCGGTCTCATTCGAGAACGGGGGAAGGGGGCATTATCTAGCGCATCACCTCCCACCCATAGCCGGCCATTTCTCTCTACCTCAACACCGTGGTCTTTTCCTGTGAGGTCACGTGAGTGACATGGTCTGTATCAGCGACCCAAAGGACTTCAAAACTCTCCTGACAAGTGTGGTGGGAGGTGTCGCAATTCTCCAGGCGCGTGCCTGTAAACGGGGGATAATTTCCTATTTCGGGCTGAGTCGTGCACTGTTCCAAAAACTCGTCATCCGCAAAATGCGCTGTAACTTCTTAGAAACGAAAATGATAAGTCCCAAAAATACCTCAATACAAACTTAGAAGTCCACTCTATTTGCCCATACCATGATCACCGTCTTGATTGCAAGTGTTCTCTCGTTATTCGGAAATAAAATGTGTCAGTTTTTTTGTGAACATCCCTGTAGTTTTGGTGCCTTCGTAACATGTTACGAAGCTGTCAGAGGCGATTGCCACCCACTACGAATACCCTTACTGGTTGACCTGTCCTGACCTGACTCAACCTGGCCTAAATGCATGAAGACATCATCTGTGATCAAAACTAACAGGATATTCGACATTCGTGATCAGCACCCCGAAAAAAAAAAACCGTTAGCAGCCACGCTTTACGACTTTCTAACAGGTCCCGATTTACCCGACTTTTGGGTCATTGACCTGACCTGGAAGGTCAACCGATGACCTAGGACCTTAAAATTGGGTATCATCGGCTTCCTCTCGTCACGGGCAGCACGCTCGTTTTTTCCGCGAAGCTCTAGCTCGATCAGGGGCGAAACGGCAAGGGGGGTCCAACGGACCCCCCCCCCATACGTTCGCGGCTGGAAAAACACCAATACGGGCGATGGTTAAGTTAACAAACCCTCCGACTCACTCGACTGGTTACATTTTTTCTATGATTAACATTTTTAGTCGGAGTCTACTTTAAAATTCTAATTTTAATTAACGTTTGCCAATATAAGCCACATCTATGTATATTACTTTTTGGGGTGGGTGCGTCTGTCTATACCGAGGTCCCGACATGGTGACCGCGGGTTTCAGGCCGGAACGTTGCGCCTAGCTTATGCCATACAAATCACAACTATGCAACAAATTTAATTCAAGAACTGAAAATGAGTCGTATTTCATTCATCGTCGTCAATTGAATGTGATTTGATGAATTAATTTACAAAAAACAGCCTTGCGTGAATAATAAATATAGATTGACGAAGATTATGACGGCTTCATGCGAATTATGGTTTGGACACATGAAACAGTTTGTGTACTAAATGAACTGCTCGGACCAAGCAGACCATTTGACAACTCGTGCTCACTTATAGCTTAATGCGCTCCTTCACCACGCTTTTTTTTTAGTTTTTGCTTGGAATAATACAAGTTTTAGCTCAATTGCGGAATAAATGCCCGATTGCGTTTCAAAGAAACGCCGCTGTCATCTTTCGTCTGAAAAGCATAATTTGTACATACATAATACATACGGGTGTTCAGTATTTTCGCCGATTAGTAGTCGATTGTGTTTTATAAATGCTGAATGTAACCTTGTCCTAGACAAACCACAGAAATACCTTTTTGTTCCGATAATGATCGAATGAATGGGTGAAACCGTTGCGATAATAATACACCCTTCCTGTCCATTTTGGCAAATAAACACAGGCCGTGCTAATATCCCGAAGAGACGGGGGTACATAAAGGTGGTAGATTCTGACATTCTTATTACTACCTGACCAGAAGCATTCCAGTCGGAGTTTTTTCCCAGGATTTCCTTCCACCCTAAATTCTATGGCAACTGCAATCATTACACGATAGCCGGCCAACTTGTGTCCGTTCCGTAATGGAGCCGGGAATTTATAAACACCCGGACAGTAAAGAAGCGACCCTAATGAAAGGGTAGCGTGAACCGTATGACAGCCAGGCGCCGCCGATCCCGGGGTAATCGCCGCGCCCTCAATGGCCAATAGTTAATAATCGCACTCAAATGTGTATAATCAGCCGGGGGGAGAGCGGCCGAGACTGGCGCCGGATGCTGGCAGCTTCGTCTGGGGAGGCGGGACGGACCCGTGCGACCGCGGCCCGGCCCGGCCCGCTGCTCTGCGGCGGCAGCGGGGGCCAAAAACGGACTCCACGGGAGCGACCGATAGAGAGGGGCGGTGTTTAGACCTCGGACCAGTTAGAGGGATAGTTAGAGGGGCGGGAGCTAGAGAGGATTTTGACCAGTTAGTGAATGGGGACTAGCCCGAGTGGCGTCCGCAAATAATGCTGCAGCGAAAACGCGCCGCACAAACGGCAGTGGGCGTACACTGTACAGTTTAAAAATAACCAATTATGTAATGCTGATCATCATTGATAATACTCGTAAGTTGAAGCGTGACGACTCTTCATTTTGATAGAATAACGCGATGGGTCTGAGTTGCGCTCTCAGTTTGAATGCCATTGTATGCATCACGTGTATGAATAAGCCAGAAGTTCGACCTGCCTTACCACGCACTGGATTTTCAAAAGCCAATTTGTTCGAAAGGTCTCGATCGAACCGAGCTGGATGTTGAATGAGATTGACATATTTGTTATCTTCCTACTCAATTTCGATCCTTGGAATGATTTGCAAATTGTAATTAATCATTTTTAACGATGAGAACAAATTCAAAGGTGGTTACACTTGCATGATTTAACTAGAGACGTCCTGGCTTTTAATCACCCTGATTAATATCATCATACCATTACCGGTGTTCCTGCGCAGTCGCTGCACTATGCTCCCCAAATGCACCCACCGGGTCACGGTCCCGTCATTTTCGCTCCTGTCCACCGGTGACCGCCGCTCCCGGTCCGGTGTTTACCGTCATTATCCACCGGCGGTATGCGTGTCCCTCTAACGGCGTGGCTGTCATCACGTGTCCATCTCGGGTCAGCGCGCCGGGCCCTGTCGCGTTCCCGGGTCAGCGCGCCGGCGCACACTGGTCGGAAACGCCCTCACGAGAGGCCACGGGCGATTCCGGAGTTTCGGATTATTTTTTATATAGATCGATTTGAAATTGATCAAATTATTATACTTAGGCCAAAAAAACTAATCCGGGTGACCAAAAATAGCTGCAATCAGCCCCCGAAGATGGGGTATCCCAGAACTCGGAAACTGACGCGGAGCAAGAGGTTTCTTGAGCCGGATATTCAGAGTCTTATTGCTGATAGACACCAAATTGAAATCCCACATATTATGCATAAAAATGTTCGTTATGAAGTTGCCGACTGGTCAGTGCAAAATTTTTGGCATACTTTTTCCCTAACTAAGATGTACTATAGCTTTTTTATGAAGGCTCTCCTACAGTGATTCTGGAATATAACTGCAAAGTTTAGGTAAGGAAACAACAGGTAGTCCCATCTAGTTCCACTCTGATTTTTTGTGAGATGAAGTAGGATTTAAATTTACACCAGGGCAACATAAAAGCTAATTGCGCATATTTGCGCAAAATTTGCAGGAGCCGCTCTTCCTACCCAACTACCGCCCGCCCCGCCCCAGTTTCGGCTCGGCCGCCGCGCCCGGCTTACGCTGTCGCTGACCTGTGTGGCCTGCACGCATTCATGCGTAGTTGACTGGTCATTAAAAACAGATGCGCTTGAGTTTATGAATTTTGTGAAAAGCGCGTTTTATGTATGCACTTATGTATGTATTGACATCAAAAGCCTTCCACATATTGCGTGGCGATTACGGCTTGCATTTAGAGAGCCTTGCTATTGACAACCATCACTCGGCTGAAGAAAGTGGAAATTGAAACCTTCGTGAATATAAGACGCTGCAAATATAGGACACCTGTCACTGACGTCGGGTTACCTTGGGCCGTCTTTTTACATTAGATCACAATTCCGGTATTTAACCCTGGCCGGACCGATTGGTTTTCTACATTGACCGGGGAGGGTTGGTACTTGGTACAACTCCCTCGCCGTTTCGCCTCTAATTGAGCTAGAGCCTCGCGAAAAAAAAAAACAAGCTTGTGTGCCGTTATAAGACGCAAAAATTAGGTACTACCCGATTTTAAGGTCTTAGGTCAGCCAGTGACCTCTTAGGTCAGGTAAGTGCCACAAGGCACGGGCTCGGTTTTAGGTTAATTACTTTGCCAAAAATGGTCGCACTGCCGCGATTTTGGCATAATCGTGTTTGTCTGGCTCAGGCGCGTTGAATGCTATACTTGGTGTTCGGGTGAAGTCAACTTAACCCTCGTCGGCACAGGCCATTTTGCGTCCTTCGACGGCACAAAGGGGGGCTCGGTTGGTACGACCCCTCCCCCTCGCGTTTGGCCCCTGATCGAGCTAGAGCTTCGCGGAAAAAACGAGCGTGTTGCCCGTCACGAGACAAAGCCGATGATACCCAATTTTAAGGTCCTAGGTCATCGGTTGACCTTCCAGGTCAGGTCAATGACCCGAAAACCCAGGTCAGGTCAACCGGTAGGGGTTGTGACGGGTATTCGTAATACGTGTCAACCGCCTCTGACAACTTCGTAACATGTTACGAAGGCACCAAAACTACTTCGTAAATGTTGAAATGGTTGCTAAATTCGAATTCGGCTCCAAAAACTAGCCTAGAAACATGTAAAACTCGAAAAAGTGAACCGAGGTCACCCGAGGTCACCAAAGGTCAATGACCTGACCTGACCTTCAGGTGACCTTGACACCCACCCTAATGTATGGGAGCAACATCAAATCACATGTTCGAACGTTTGAAACCACGAAAAGCTTGCAAACGCGCGGCTAATGCGAGCCGACATACGCCGAATCGCGATTTCGGCCAAACATGGTCACGGAAAAGAGGTCACATATCAAAGGTCATTGGGGTCAGGGTCATGAAATTTTCAGGGAACGTGTAAAATTGATCAATGCGAGGGTACTGAAAGTTTCGTCGCGATCGGCCGCTTTTTACGCGAGTTATTCGCGAAAAACCTTAGGGGGGTTGCATCAACCCCCCTGTGCCGGCGAGGGTTAAGGTGTTAACCTCGGGTCAAGGTCAGGTCGGAGCTCCTCAGGTCACGAAAATGGTTGAAGGAGGTTATATCGCATATCATTCGATTCGGCAGGTCTTCCTGAGTCCAATGGTGGCTTTCCCGACTCTCTAGCTCCATCTGATCAGGAGTTATTGACGAAAAACTTACATGGCCTTAGTGACGTCATAAATGACGTCACGCAAAGTCAACAATGCTAAAGTCAAGCACTGGACCTTGCAAAGAGTGCATGAAACCATTCCCGGTGCCCGAATAGCAGCTCCCAATTTCCCTTGTTGACTTAAAGTGGTGCTAGATCCTGTATTATACTCAATTATGACGTCATAACTTAACAGATTCATGTCATATATTTAGTGCTTGACATCCAAATGATAGCTTACATATGACAGAGAAGGTATGCAAAGTTTTATGAAGTTTGCTTCACTAGTTGTGGAATAACAAGCAAAAAACTTTTGCGGAAAGGCCGCTGGCCTCTCGCTGGAGCGTTTCCGACCAGTGTGCGGCGCGGCGCCGCGCTGTCGTCACCTCCCCCGGTCACGGGTCACGTGCGCCGCCAGTTAGGGTCGGGTCAGAGGTCACACGCCAGCGGGCCTGTCGGCGCCCGGGGCGAGCGCGACCCGAATTAACCTCTGCGAGCGGCGGCCGGCCGGCGGCGGAAGCTAGGCACGCACTCTGTTTACTCGACAATCGGTGGAGACTGGGAAGGGTCGAGGTGGATACACTGGGGATGCACAGAAAAACGGCAGCTGGAATTAGGTCGGAGATGTTTGAACGTTTTTCTTCTTTGTGTGATGGAATAACAGCAGGACTGCACATTATAATTAAGCGTTCGGTGCCGTTGCTATATGTATATTTCCTTCATCCATGTTTCTAGTGCGATCTCGTCCCGGTGCCGTTGGTCACGCCGGTATCATCGGTAGGCACTGGTCACTTATCCCAGCATCAGGCATCAGTACCTACCTATCTAGCAATGCGGCTCGCAACGAAGAAACAAGAACGTGCTTAAAACTTTAAGCCATCGCGTGGACCTCGCTGACGAAACTCAGGTCATGCATGGATCTCTGATGTGATTAAATTGTGCGAAATTTATGTGTTCGAAGTGAATGGAAATTGGACATTGCTTCTAACAAAAGTGTGTGTCACCTAATGCAACCGCTTTTTGCTTTCACAGTGCATTCAATTCACGATGGATTTGAATTGGTCCTTTGGTACATTTTCTCCCACTTATTTAAACTTTTATACTGAATAGCAATGCATCTACGCCACTGTCTGCGTTTATAAGTTTTCCCGTCCCGTAGCGCGTATGATAATTGGACTTCCTGGGTGACGAGAGACCGAGCCTGAGTCGCTATGTTACAGGCCGTATGAAAACTCAGTCCGTTTGCAAACGGCCTGGCCCGATTCAGGCCTGGACAGCCCAGTCAGTATGCAAACGGACTGAAAAGTCAGGCCGTTTGAATACGGGCTGAAATTCCAGGCTGTATGCAAACCGCCTGGAATTTTAGGCCGTTTGCAAACCGTCTAGGCCGTATGACAACTTTCCAGACACCAGGCCGTTTGCAAACGGTCTAGGCATTTTGAAAACAATCTGGTCTGCATGAAGTTACAGCTGGACAATGTTGAGTTCGTTGAAGCACGACCGTTTCATGACATTACATGGCACCATGAAGTCCTGAGGTGCATTCGGCATCCGGAAAAATATTGTCACACGGATATTCGCCGGCGGAAAATTATTGTTGAGCGCCTATCTTCAGCATGTCTCGTTATCGCGATACCGTTCGTGATCCCCGATGATTCTCGCTAGTTCCTGAAAATTCTCCCTGATTTTCCCGATGACGAATTCAGGCCTGGTCAGGAAGAGATTAGCAGAACTGAGACCCGGCCCGTATAGCGCCCGGTCGACCCGGGCTTCCCCCGGACTTCAAAATTTCGCCTTCCACCGCAATGGTCAAGTATTGCCGGCGTACGCCGGCGGCCGACCGGGCGCGGTGAGGACTTAATGTGAACCAGTGGCGCGGGGAACTTCTTCCAGACTGGGGGGGGGGGGGGGGGGGCTGAACCATAATAGAGATCAACCTAGGGTACCTCCAAATCCAGTTTTCTCACCGGTTTTAGGCCACTTATTTTTCAGACCTTGGCCTTTTCAACAAAAAAAAAAACGAAAATATTTGCAAGAAAGTCAGGTATTCCGTCTCAGTTGAGTGAAGAAACTACCACTTTGACAACCTGGAATAAAGGTCTTAATCTGCCAAATGAGTTGCCGAGCCAGTGAAAGAGGTCGATTTTTCACTTACATGCTTTCTTCCTTAATGACCCACAACTCCTTATTTGGGCAGGACAAGCTGCCCCGACGGTTCCTGACCTCATGAAAAGTTGTGGGGCACCGCCGCCACGGCCCCAGAGCTGTGGGGGCAAGCTTCCCCCACTGCCCCCTCCCCCGGTTCCCGCGCCTATGTATGAATCTATGATATTATGTTGGTGGATTTCCGATTTCGATTCCTCCAGCTGAGGGGGCTCAAATACATTACGAGCCCCCCAGCCGAAAAAGTTGAAGGGGCTCATCCCCCGCTAGCCCCCCCCCCCCGGTTCCCGCGCCACTGATGTGAACTCAGATGTCCATTGCGCGCTCCTGCGTTTTACACCGCAAAATAATCGGTGAGTCTTGTAGTGATACGTTTCACCAGACTTCACCAGTAATGGCTTCACCAGGCTCCATCAACTGGATGGCCGTACACAGGCGGACCGTAGACTTGTAATTTGTATCAGTAGTAATATTGTCGAAAAACGGCCGGGCCGAGCACCAGCACAGTAAGAAAAGTATGTAGACGAGTCATTCGGCATGGAATGCGCAAGCATTCAAATGGATGCAACCTGATCATCGACCAACCTGGATCCATTAAGTTCAATCTTCAGAGGCTGTTGTACTTCGCCAGACCGTTTGAAAACTGACTAGGCCGTTTTCAAACTGTCTAGGCCGTTTCAAACTGCCTAGGCCGTTTTCATACGGCCTGATATTTCAGGCGGTTTGCAAACGGCCGGCTTTTTCAGGCCGTTTTCAAACGGCCTGACTGGGCCAGGCCGTTTGCAAACGGACTGGGTTTTCATACGGTCTGTAACAGCTATACGGCGCTCGATATGAGGATGGGGAGTGGGGATGATCTGCGATTGTTGAGAGCAGCTGCAGCAGTTGAAGTCAGTTGGTTGGGATGGGCCGGGTCCGGCTTTGATAGGCATGTCAGACTTTGGCATCTAAATTCTCCCGTTACCTGGAATTGCACGATCGAACGGTAGAGGTCGGGGTCTGTGCAACAAGCTGTGCTTAGCGAAGGCTCCGGCTCTGTCAATCAGTTCATTCAAACATGACGAAACTTATTTCACTCATTCCTCACTCAGCCCTTCACTCATTTCATAGGTACATAACTATGAAAACAAGGTATATGTATGAATGTATGCATGTATGTGTTACCATCATGGACAATCCACACGTGGCGCGGCGATCACAGGTGAACTGCATCGGGTGGCAACAACCCGAAGCGACAGTTCTGTGTGCCTTCATTATGTTACTATCTTTGCCAACTTGAAATTTTTCGTTTATGTATCTATGACAGAATTCGCTTTACACTCGCACGTAATCATTGACTTAAGCCTCGATCTCTAGCAGAGTGTCAGTCAAATGTTCATGGCAGCCTGGTCTGGCGCTCCTTTCAATATATTTATGAAAATAATGTCTTTGAGGCGAACATTAGCGATAGCCTCGACTTTCAACGTCACCACTCGTTCGATGCATCCATTAAGTGCGGTTGATACCTTACCCATGAGTTTGCTATGGGTATGATGACCATGGGCGGATGACATGACACCTCTGACATGTCTGTCTCCGAACATGCCCGTGTGAACAATGAGCGGCGTTCGGCGCCGTGTCCGTCGCCTGACTCCTCTGTGGTGACCCCTGACCCATCGCCTGACCCTGTCCGGTGACCTGTGACCCGCACAGAGTGCTCCCCGCCGGGCCTGCCCGGTGGGCGGGGTCAGACGGAGGCGGGGGCGGAGTCAGCTCCACGCTCCGCCCACTTCCTATGTGAGCTGTGCCCTTCAACTGCAGCCGGCTGTGGCTCTGCTGCCATATTGTAATAGAGCGCCGGACTATCTGCAGACCAGCCCCCGGCCTGCATCTTTATGGGCGGGCTCATTAGCATGTCGAGTCGGTGTGCGACTCGGAATGGATAGTCGTGGTTAGGAGATGCTTCCGAGTAGCGCCATGGATACAGTGAAGTGGAATAGTCTTCTCAAAGGTGGTAAAATTAATACGACATTGTATTTGTAAGAATTCTGGAAAAGCCATGAAATAAGATCACACGAAGTTCCCTGGTTCCAGCAACAGATCACATCGCGATGACCATGGAAAAGTGACGTCAATGTCATCTATACAATGATATTGACATCGTTGTTTTTTTTTCTTACTAGACCATGAGTCCCTTAAATATGCGTTTCATGTGCGGTCACCAGTAATAAACCCAAATATAAACAATAAATATCACTAACTTCACCCAGCTCGTTGTGCTACGTTAGTGCAGACGTTTTTACCATTTTGTTTTTATTTTTTGCCGTAGTGTGCAAAGTACAGTGTAAACTGTAAGTACCTACAGCTGCTAACACGAGAGTTTCTTAGCTCCTACAACACAAGAGCTTTCGACTTAGGCAATGGATTTTACCGACATGTTTTCGCCTGCCTGTTCTGCTGTCGATTTCTTTATTATCCTATCGACCTGTTTGAAGGCTCACGGTTTGACCGTAAACGGACGATTGATGTGGTTGCCAAATGTTCATGACGGGCCCAACGAATTCAGCATTGGAAACACGAAATGAGCCTCACGTGAAACTGGAACGTGCTAATGATCAGCTGATCCTATGTAATAAATCTGATGGGGGATTATGGCTTATACGTGCGTGCTGGAGTGAAAGAGCTGTTTAGTTCGATTACGCTTTCATTCATACGCAATGCAGCTGGCCTCTCTCATATTGAGTGTGCTTTTCTTGCAAGAGCTCGACCGACCTACCGACTTATTGACAAACTCTGTTCTTTGTCTTATATTTATTTACACGGACACATGCGTGAAGCGACCTATTGACTAGACAGGGCAAACACATTATTACTCCCACAACTTCAACCAGCGCAGTGATTGAACTATCCTCGCTATCCGATTTAAAACAGTGACTATGTCAGTATCACGCACATCAATATCGCTACAATTACACAACAGCGCAATAGAACCTCAAACTAACAACATGTCATCACTGTTATGGCCGCCGTGGAATTGTACAACAGCTTCAGCAGCTTCAGCAGCCAGAGCAGCTTTAGCAGCTACAGCAGCTTCAGCACTGTGACGCCCCGGATGGTGTCCAAACTTGGCCAACTGTTATTGCACAACATCTCGGGAATGTCACGGGACGGAACGCTAGTGGAAGACGCGTCACAAAATAACGCCGAACCGCGCTGGCGTCGGACAAATATGAGTCCAGCCCGACGCTCTACGCCGTGCCACTTGAGTCCCGCTCATTTGTCACCCCTCGTGCAAAGTGAGCTTTTGTGGGCCTTTTGAGATTCCGCGGTTCAGAGTCGCTTTTGAGTGGCGTTTGGCACACTATTGGCGTGTGAATGGTGTCAGTCTGGCGACCAGTCTGACCGGACGGAGGTCAGTCCCTGCCCGGGGCGGTCTCCCGGTGTCTCAGACGACGCTGATGTCGTCGCAGGGCGCCGGTTCGGGGGTGGGCGCGGAGGCGGGCCCGGCGGGGCTCTGGAGACAGCCGGAACAGACGCCGCCGCCGGTCAGAGGGCCGCAGGCGGCGCCGCACTGGAGACATTCCTCGCCGGTGGTCTCACCTGCGGAGAGAGAACACGACATGGTCAGACGCAGGTCATACGAGGTCACATACGAGTCAGACGTGGTCAAATACAGGGCAAACATGGATCACAAACGCAGGTTACACATAGAGCGACCATCGCCAGTCGCGTGATGGTCAACAGAGCGAGTAGCAAGGTAATTGAGACGCGATTGGGCTTGTTAGTTTGTGGGGAGGTGCTTCCCTTCGCGACACCAACAAATCTATTTAGATTGGCTTGGTAAATGCCCCAGTTTGTTAAGTGCTCCCTGCGTTGACCGCTACCATTCTGTATCCGCCCTCTCCGCGGCGGCTCCGGTAGCCGTGTTTCGCCCCGTCCCCATACCCTGCAGTCTGCACCACGATCATCCTCACCCGGTGATCTTGCACCCTTCCGACCACATACGAGCGACACCGGCCGACCGCAGAGCACCGCCGCGTCCTCTCATTACCCGCTCTCTCCCCCTCCCTCCCTCTCCCCTCTCCATCAGAGGCAGGGCCCGCCTCCCGGCCGCCTCCTCAGCAGCGCCGCCCGCTCGGCCCGGTAATTCCAGGCGGTCATCCAAGGCCGCTCGGCCGGCCCGGTACGTGTCCAATTGAGCGCCGCTGCACACGAGCCGGCGCTGATTTTACCAGGCCATCAGCCGACCTGTTTAATATTCGACGGCAGCAGCAGCAGCGCCGCCGCCGGCGCTCCCGCTGCTGGCTTCACTGATTTATTGAGATTTTAACCGATCCCAGATCCCGGCCCAGGGCGCTTTCTCACGGAGCCCAGTTGCATAATTACGCTCAAATACGGTTTCATTCATTCACTTAAATCATTAAAGATCCAATGGCCGTCAGTGGTGTATCGGCGGTCGGTGAAGCGGCGCCCGGCCGGCCGCCCGGGCCGTGCTCGGGGTAATTACTGGCTGGCCGGCGCCGTGCCGGCCGCTGCCGAGCGCTCCCGTAACGACCGGCGGCCACGCCACGGCGCGCCGCGCTGGCCGCCGGCGGCGGTTCCGGCGCGCCGCCGTCGATCAGCTGAGCGCCGCCGGTCAGCTCATCGGTAGCGACGCCCGGGGGTTGGACAGAGTGCCACTGCACTGTACTACCCCCCGGCCACCCGCCCCGCCCCGCCGCGGCCGGCCGGCGCCGGGTCTTTTACTGCCCGTCTGTGATTATTGTGGCTCTCGGAGCACCGGCTTGTGACCTTGCCGATAAGATGGAGATCGGAGAGGCAGCGGTCGGTACTCGCTGCAGAACATGATAGTGTCGTATGTGCTCTGTGCAATGGAACGTATGTTTCTGGTCAACAACAGACATAACGGTCTATCAGTTAGAGAAACGCGGTGTTGCGTTGTGAGTCGCTGGGTGAGGTGATCATCTACGTTTGTGAGCTTGTTTGACGTTTGAGAGAAAATGTTGTCCCAAGCTAAAGTCAAATTTCGTTAGGTACCGCTAGCAACATTCAGAAGACAAAAAAAAAACAATTGCTTGTTTTTCCATCCCCGTTTTAATTCGTATGGTTAGGTTTGTCTCACGACCTTCCGAATGCGCCCCAAAGTTCCGTATACTCTGAGAGCCGATGGCCTGATAATGGCTTAGCGGAATATGACCAGCCGTCTGGGACGTGTGACCGATAACGCCGGGCACGCCAGCAGCGGGAGCAGTCGGGAGCGGACCTCGTCTGCCGCCCTCTGCTGGGTGGAGCTGCCATCGTCACGCACCCGGCTGGAGGCGTCAGGAGGCCGACAGCGACCCAGGTGTCGACGATGGCACGAGCGGCGTCTCACGACACGGGCGACCACCGGTGGTGAACGGCAGAACATTTTAAACAGTCTGCAATGAACGCTGCCACCCGCTCGACTGTTTCCAAGGGATACCGAGGGTGGCTTTCTTAGTAGCGTATAGCTGCCGAGTTGTCGTTTATAGGACTTACCATCGTGTGTTTTCAGATGAGCACGCAGATTGCAGGCGAGCGCGAACTTTTTGTTGCAGAGGTTGCAGCTGTGCGGCTTGTCTCCTGTGAAGAGAGGAAAGTTGGGTCAGTATTGATAGTCGATGCTACAAGTTGTTTTGACTGCATAGTGACAATGTCTGTTGCATCTCAGAATAACCGTTTCCGCAACACGGAATCATCTCTTATAACTTGTACTGGCCAGTTGCCACTTTCTACCGATTTTGATGTGCGGTCTACGAGTGGCGCCTGTCTGCACTAAGCTGCAGGGCTGCCGGGACCCACCGTCTCTGATTCAGGTTTTGCTCAATCCGGGATCCACCCTTACCACAACATGGCTAATTCAATTCGTCCCTGCCTCTCACTAGCCGACCTAAGCCGTTCGGGAGCGTGTTGACGCTCGTTCACTGCGACTCCCATCACAATTACTGCACGCCCTATTGAATTATTTCACGCGTTACGGCGATAGCGGCCTTTAACGGCGCTGTTTATGGTCTGTAAAGGTGGGGGCGCAGGCTTTATGGAGCTGCCAACGATAAGACGAACCTCAACCTCAAGTGCGTGACCATTAACTCAAACCTCGTATCTCAACGGAGGTGGGCCATCCCTGCAAACTTAGAAAGTGGGCTGCTTGGGGTTTATAGTTGCTGCTACATTCAAGTGAGATTTTGAATGGAAAGAAATCAATTGGAAAGTATCATTCTAAAATAATTGGACCACACGCCTTTTTGTTGAAAGGTTGTTCAGTAGGCGGAATTTCACTCACTGTGACCTTATTTTTTATCAATGGGTGATAAGTTTAGGCATATCCAAATGCATAAATTTCCACTCGAACTTAGGATAGCGATTACAGCAATCGATGCATATTGCGCCACCCTTGCTGGGAACAGTCTGTTAGCTATTGTTGGGCCCAATGACCAGCCTCTCTCCTGACGGCCGGAGGAGCGCCCGGGTCAGATGCGCCGGCCGTATCTAATACCTCCGAGCAGATTTGAACACCTAACGAACCATCGGCCCATTGAGATATCTCCATCGCATGGAGCAAATACCGCGCCCGTCCCACCAACCAGAATTCGCCTAATTATTTTCGAGCAGCTGGAATCCTCATGGGAACTGAGCGCGCGGACTGGGCGCTGCCCTGAGGATCGCCTTTTTATCTCGGTGGCTCGCTCGGCGCTACCAGGCTCCCAATTAAAGTATGACACAGACGGCTCTGAATCTGGTCGGTGGACAGAGACAAAAAGTCGGCCGGGTGCGTAGCGCGGTAATTATCCGCAGCTGATCTAATGGAGAAGCTGTGCTCACTTCGGACGGACGGCCAGATACGGACGGACAACGACGGACTGATACGGGATGGATGCGGACGCCAGACAGATTCGGACAGAGGACTGATATGGAAACAGGACCAGATGCAGTAGCCAAGGATGTGAGATAGTTAGATGCGAGAGCAGCGGACAAATGCTGAAGATATGACGGTAGGAAGGTTTCATGAAAATTATTAAGTGAAACAGTTTGCAAAAAATTGGTGCAATCGCCTCTCGCTCCCTCACGGCCTGTTCGTGACAATTCTGCACCCTTTTGGTGCATGAACCTTGGACAGCTCGCATTCATTTCGAAGTCCATGCATCTTATCACCACCGCCCATCATGAATATGTCGTACGTGGCGCCATTTTCAGTCTGTCTGTCCTATGACCTGGCTCCACGAGTCGGCCGTTGTTGTCCCTCGGACTATTCCAAAGCGGCCGCGCCGCCTGTGAACTACCATGCCCTAATGGTCGCTCCGTCAGTTCATTAAAGTTCCGTGATGCGCGATGCCGAGCGCTCCACCGTCGTCTGCCCCCGGATTCATTAGTGCATCCGCCGGCCTTCTACGGTCGCCGCCAGCGCGTGCATTTAGCGGCGCGGAGGTGCGTGCTCGGCGTACTGAGGTGCCCGAACGGTCCCGGCGAGCTGCGTGCGACGCTCCCAGACTGCTCGTCAGGCGACCCGCCATACGCCACTATCCGACCACCTTATCGGCACACTCTCAAAACACGAGAATATAATTATCTGGGCCGAATGTTATGGATTTCTGATGTATTTCGGTGGCAGCTAGACTGATAAGACATTCCAGGGTTTGTTCGGGCTTTATAATTGGGAGCAGAAGCAGTGATAAATTGGACGATTGGGGTGCTATCGGTCGCTGGGGCTCCCTGATTGGAGGTCATGAGACGTCTCGACCACCGGCGTCCCGGTCGGGATCTGATGGCCCGGTCACCGGCTGGCACTTACCGGGAGACGGGTCACTCTGGGGAGCGGGACGGAGGACCGGCGACCGGCCCCTATCGGCTGTCATTAAAGGGGGCAGACCGAGACCCTCCGAAAACCGCCGTCAGATACATAGGATATGGTTACACAATCGCATGATTGATTAATGATTATGTCTGTTTAATTTATCTAATCTGATGAATATTTAAAGTGATTGAATCTAGCTTTGAGTGCAGCAAATTCTTTTGCTCTTATCATCCCACAACGATATTGCTCTATTTAGGGTTTACGGCTTTTAACTACAGGTTTGGTGACGCATTGGTTAATGATTATGCTTTTTTGTTTCGGGGTCCATGCATCGTAAATGAATGTCGTCTTCAATCTGCAAGATCTTACACTCCTAGCCGGACGCCGGACGGTGCGTCTCAAAACGGCTGCGATGGCGCGGCACTGACCCCCCAAACAGCCCCAGTTTTTGTGTAATCTCAGCATGTAATGACCGCTCATATACCGCATGGTGACTCAGGTATTATTATTGGCTTTGGTCATAGCCGGTTATTGCTATGTATGTACTAGCTAGGCATGCCGATTTGTGCGCGCGACTTTGAGTGTTACGCATGTCTTCAAACGTCATAAACCAAGCACAGGGGTTTGTTAAGGTGGCGCTTGAATTGAATTTTTGAGCTTTTTATTTAGAATGTGTGGCATCAAGAAAGAAAGGTCATGATTAGTTTTCTTGCGGCGTTTGAAGCCATGTATCGGCCATGTTTCTTGTAGCATTTGAATCGGTGCTCTAGTTGTTTGGCGTTTGAAGCATTGCTCCAGTTTCACCGTGTGCCCGCCGCCGTCTGCCGCAGAGTCCCGATGGTCACTGATGACGGTCATGTTGACCCATTACCAAGCTATGCGGGAGGAGTTGTTGACCGTCGGTCACACCGACCGGCCTCTGTGGTGACCGAACGACACGTCACTGACCGTCACCATTCGTCGCTGCGTCACGGCGTCACCCGGCCACGTCACACGGTCCGTGGCGTCACGCGGTCGGCAGGAGCTCCTTCCGCAGTCATGTTCGAGCGGCCGGTCGAGATTTATGGCCGAGCCACTATCGTTAATTGGCGACCAGGAATGCCCAAAACAGAAGAAAAACACACTTGTCAATTAGCTGGGTGATCAGGGCAGGGACGGAGCGGAGATCGGCCGGCGGATAGGCCACCGACACGTGAGGAGACGTGACGATACCGAGAGACGGGACTGGGGTGGGACAGGGTACTAGGAAACGGGACAGAGCGGCAGGACGGAGACGGGACAGGGTGGGTGAGGGTGGGTACTGGAATCGGGAGACGGGTCGGAGACAACAGGGTGACTGCTGAAAGCAGGATACTAAACGCACGGCACAGGACCTGACCTCCTCTCTGTTTAGTGTCTTTTAGGAGAATTTCTTATTGCGGGCATCCAAGAACGCTGCGTTATTGCAAGCGATTGAGAGAAGTTCAGTGGTTTTAAGAAGAAGTATGTAGTAATTTCACCATTGGTGCCTCTGAAGTGTGTGTAATTTAATAAAACTTTGCTACACCCAGAGGCATTGAAGTACGTGTTGGCTGTTGGAGCCCGTCAGCCACGCCGCGGTACATTGTTCCAGCTCGGAGCGGTTTATTTACGGCAGGGTTATTGTTAATTGACGCGATGACATTGATTCGCCTGCAGTGATGCATAGTCTGCATGTTTCGCTGCACAACACGCGGCAAATGAGGGAACTGCTTCGGAGCGGCTGAGAATAACAGCACTATATCCAAGATGCATGTGTTCATTATCTTTGATGTCGTGCCATCATCGGGAAGCATGAAGGTGTATTAATGAACTATCTATCTGCAACCGACGTCCGGCCAAAGGATTTCGCCAAAGTGTTGCAAGCAGCATAATCGAAATAACCGAAACGTGTTCAATTAGCCCTTCCTGTTAACTCTAGCAAACGCTCATGAATCTAGCGTCTGGGGAATGGAAATGAACGAGTCGTGATCACAGTTTGTGCTTGCTTCCAATTACTCAACCCTGCATTTTACTGATCGTATTTCGTCCATAATTTTTACCGACTAGGCTCTGGCAGCGGTCCTGGATTAGATAAACTTGCATTACGGCCTTGGCTCGCGGAGTGTGACCGTGACACTTTGGCCGTCGGACGCCCTTTGACGGGCGATAGAAATTGCCGCGTGTTCGAGCTAATCGTCACCATTAGTCGAGGCCTCCGCGCACACAGACCACGGCACCGCGCCGGGCGGTGGCCGAGCTCAATTAACCGGCCGCCGCGCGACTGATTAAGCGAGGGGACGGTGGTAATTTACCGGTTCATTTGTCAGCCATTATGAGCGGCGGCCGCAGTCGGCCGGCCGGCCATTAGACGCGACGTGACGCGCCGCGCCGATCGCCACCGACGCGCCGAGATGGCCGCATAACGAGACCTCGTTTCGGCGCACCGGCGGCGGAGATGGTCAGTGCCCAGTGGCGAACGCTAGGACTGACTGAGGTCATATCAGGTCAGCTCGGGTCGGTTTAGGCTGGGTCATTAAGAAAACGCAGGACCGAAGAAATGTTTGCAAAAAGATTGTTGCCTGAGTGTGTCTTTTAATGCTGAAAATATTGTAGGCAGCTGCGACTAACCACACATAAACCACACATGCCGCTGCTTCCTGCCTAGCTCTATCTAGCAACCTGAGCTGTCGGCTCCGTGCAGCCCTCATCAGCTCTGCGTGGTCCGCCCATATCCTCCCGTCGCCCCCAATATCCACTGAGCGGGGAGTGGCGCCGGCCGGTGGCAGGCCTCGGTCAATCAATTAACCGCCAGCTGCTGAGTTCTAATGCAGCTCGGTGGCGCCGCCCGTGCCCCGCCCTGCCGCGAACGCCCACACCGGCATCTGTTATGATTGGTATTTGCCGGTCGATTTATCAAGCGGTATTACCACCATATGGCTCGGCCTGGCCCGGCCGCCGCTCCGTCGGTCATTACGAGCCACTTCTCTCTGGATCTGCACGCTCGAGCTGCCGGACCGGTCCGGCCCCGCGCCGGCTGGTAGCTCTCAGCCGTGATATATGGTCGCCCAACATGAGAGCCAGTAGTCAGCAACGTGCCGCCCGCTACAAAAGCGGCGCATTAACCGCCGTGAGGCGATCGCGGCGCGTTCGTCTCGCGCCGGTCGTCTGCGTCAGATAAATCAGGGCTTATCTGCGGCGTCGGCCGGCGCGGGGCGCCACGCACCCGCACATATCAATGAGCGGGGAGGGGAGGGAGGTGGGCCGCCGCCCCTGCCCGTGTCCGCCGGAGGCCCGCGGCTGCCGAGGCAGGTAAAGCTGAATCCCTGTTCTTACTGCAGATCGCGGATCATCTTCGTATCTCCGTTACAGTTAAGAAATGATCGTGTTGTCCCCTCTGCCGTTGACGGCCCACCCGGTTCCCCCGCTCGTCTCAGTGCAATGTTGTGCGCAGCTGCAGCGGTCCGCTGTGACCGCCGCTCCGGTCTGAGCGGCCCACTCCACTGAGGGCTATCAGCGGCGCCGCCCGGTCCGGCGAGGTTCCGCGCTCTCACACGCCACGCTCATTGAGTGCCCAGAGCAGCAATGGAAGCCGACAGCACCAAAGCGGCCGGTCCGAGGCGCCGGCCGATATTTTTACGTCGGCTAACGCCTCCTGATGAATGGTTCCAGCCCATTTCAGGCTAGGTGGTGATTAGCAGCAATATTCCTCCCAGTAATGATGGCTCAGAGCAAACATCCAACTTTTTTAGAGGCTCATGAGCAAATAAATGAGTGCCACTAGCTTCTGACCGGTGCACTACGCGGTGTAAGCTCCTCCTCTCCTTCCTCTCCAAACATCGGAGATAGCTCAACGACTGGGGCGCACTCGTAAAATCGCACTAAGTGTTGTTTACCCCCACAGAGCTGGAAACAACGACAACGATAATAGTTCGGTAATGATCTGGCTCGCTCTCGGACCTCCCGGGCTACACGTGCGATTACGATACGATTACGATACGATTACGATCCGCTAACGCCGCTGTTTGTTTAGTGGCGGGTGCGCGGCTGGTGGACGGGCGTCGGCTGCGGTCCGCGCGCGGGGCCAGCCCGCCCCTCTGATAGCCGGGCCGCCCCTATGATCGGGATTCGGCCGGCCTCGGTGGCTATTTCGCCGTCGGCCGGCCGTGCCGCTGTGCTGTCGCCCGGCCGTGTAACCCCTTCATTATGGAGAGCACCGCAGTCGGGCGCGCGTGCATTTTTGTCCTCCATTAGGCCGCTGTCGGGGACGTGGTGCCACATGTAATGACGGTGAACATGTTCAGAAGTCATGGACGCGACCAGAGCCGGCTGGCCGACTTAGGTTTCTGATTTTGGCAAACTCTCCGGGGTAGTCGATTCGTCTTATTTTGACACTTAACGCTGTTATTTCATGATGTTTGAAAACAACGCGCTGTTGTTGTTTGTATGTGCACGCGTGCGCTTCTGTTTTTGCTCCCCGGAATTTGTGGGAGGCAGTTTCCGGTCAGCCACCACTCGGCGTCTAAAAAGTGCCGACTCGTCTGCATCTCGGCCGTAATTGGCGGCTAGAATCCGCACTTATTTGGCACAGAGTCGGCGCATTCATTACCATACATCTCGGTAACTGGTCTCATTAATTGGCTCTGCGCCGGCGGTGTTATTAGTTGCGGGGATTTGCCGGGCAGATACGGCTCAGAGCACGGCCTGATGAACTCTGTAAATCGTGCTGCACACAGCATGCCGGATAGCTGTCTTGATTATAAACTATTTACGAGCGGGCCGCGCATTGGCGCTACTCTCGGAAACATACATCCTTAGAGATGCTAATTTGAGGTCATGGAGTGATCCCAATTACCGAAACATAACGAGAAGTTCTCTCGTCTGCCCCGACAGATATGAGCAGTTTGTTTAACCGAAATGTTTCGTGAATGGCAGTCACGTACCTAATCAAGTGATTCTCTGAATGGAGATAGTGCGTGCCTGTGTGCGTCATCATTTACCTGCAACCAGAATCGTCCCCCAAAGCAAACGAAATTTACCTGCGGCTGGCGTGACCGAATGAAAATTAAAGGCGACAACGGACATTGTTAATGGCCTCGACAGGTGATTTCACCTTTTGTTTTGCATCCTTGACACCAAACTACCCATACGACCGACCGACCGCCTTATCTCCAGGTCGGCGGAAACCCTGCGGCGCTTCTGCACGTGTCCATTCATTAAACTGCCTGCTTTATGGGCCGTCTCTGTCTCCTCTGCCCTGGGGGCGGCCCTCGACCGTTCGACCGGAGAGGGGCTATCAGCGGTGGGTCCGAACCGCCGGGGTTCGACTGGCACCGGGTCTTGGAGTCCAACCATCAGCTCACTGTCTGTGGGAAGACAGTTGACGACACTTGGCTGAGTGTCAACTCATTCAGCCCTCTTAGCAGCTATGCACAGACCAGTTGACCAGCCTTTCTGTCAGTGTCCGACTCTGCTATGGACGCCGCTGAGTAGCTGGGCCCGCCCGATGTCCGCTCGGTGGCTGCCCTGGCCTGCCCCGGCCCGCTCTGCCGTCCCGCTCTGCCGTCCCGTCCGGGCCGTCTGGCCTCTGATTGCGGCCGGCGCCGCCGCCGGCTGCCGTGCCGGCGCGGCGGCCCGCCGGCCACTGATGAATGGCCGCACTGCAGCCGAATACGACACTCGGAAGGGCCGCCGGCGGCAGCGACCGGCCGCCGGCGGCACCACGCGTGCTGCGCGGACGAGCCGAGCCGAGCAGAGCGGCGGCTGATGGCGGCGGAAATGCTGAGGCTGCTGCTGCTGCTGCTGCTGCTGCTGCTGCTGCTGCTGCTGCTGCTGAGGCTCCCGCTGCTGCTTTTGCGACTGCTGCTTCTGCGGAGGCTGCGGCTGGCAGCAATGCACAGGCTGCAAGTAGAGGCTACTGCTATTAAAGGTATCCTGGCCATTGTTAGTGATGTTGCTGCCGGTAATACGCTATTGAGACGGGTAATGATCCTTGCTGCTGCGCAGGCCTCAAGCAAGCGCTGATGGTTTTCATTTGATGCAAGGAACATTTTAGTGAACAACTGTGGTGTTTGCCGCATCGTCACGTACAATATTGAAGCCAAATAGACTTTTCTTGCTGTGTTGTCATTCATTAAAACGTGCAAACACTTGTATTAGACGGATGTTTGCCCGCTGCTGTGGAATTTTCATTCATAAATCAACATTAGCTGCAAGGCTGCTCTTCTTGCTGCTATAATTACAGGCAAGTGACCTCATGCTCCTGATACATCCTGCAGAGGTGGCCAGAGGCCATGTTTCAGCTCCTTTTCATACCATAAATCATTGCATTTCATTCATTCATTCGCTCATTCATTTCGATGGTCAGCTGCGTAATGGGTATATTGACTTGCATTGGCGTGGGTGGGTTCTATGAAACGCACTTCTCGGCGTATTCCAAATTCACTGAACTAATATATCTCATCATTTTCCTGGCTCCGTCCTTACACACTGCACAGCCGTGCGGTGCTGCTGCTGACTGGTTCGGCCTCTCCGGAGTTCCGCAGTCCGCCGCGGGGCCGGGCGTTTCACCGATGTGCCGCCCCGCCGGCGGCCGCTGCGGACCGTCCACCACCACGGGAGCCCTGTTCGGCCCCCGAGCCGCCGTCAGCACGCCGCCGACGCATAAACAAATGCATCATCTCCAGCGGCGATCCCATTTGCTTTGTTCCGATTGATTGTAATTGGCCGGCCAATTGGAGGGCGCCCCGTTTTCCCGACGTAAGTGTGCATCATGCTGTGTCCTCATAAACAGACGCCTACTTCAGAAGGACGGTGCCGCGGGCCGGCCCCGCGGGGGTGACGGAGGCTCTCTCTCCTCACTCACACACTCTGTCTTGCCGCTATCAATGGAGAGGAGAGATCAATGGGGTCGCGGGAGATTGCTGCGCTCTGCACTTCATCCAGTGCTGAAGGGGATGGCTATGTGCTGAAAACTCCGTGGTTCTTACACTGCTGTGGTTTGAGTGTATCCGAAGAACTAAGCGCTTTAAATTATTGTGTGCGGATGGTTTAGTCGGTGCGGCGCCTGCTCTAGGCGGTTTGGACATCAAGTGCTACGTTCCTGTGCTGTTTTGCAGTCTCCATTTACCCTTATGTGCTGAAACGCAGTCTCCAGTTACTTATATGTGCTGAAATGCAGTCTCCGGCTGAATAGTGGCTGTCCACTGCCCAGGGCCCGCGCCATATCGACGTTGAATGGATGTTGGATATGGGTCTAAAAACACCTAGATTTCTATTATATTTCTGATTACAGTTGCTTCTAGTGGCCTCAATAGAAAATAATTTATTTATGATTCTTCAAAACCGTAGCGGCTTAGGCGCAGGCCGCCACCAGCCCACCAGTCTTCCCACCGAGTCCCACTGCTGTCCTCTGTTGACCCTCAGAGCCCCACCACCGCCTCCTGTGACCCGCACCCGTCCCGTGCCCGCGTCCATTATCACCCCGGTCAGCCTGTCACATCCCATCAGCGGACCGACCGACCGCGAGAGATGGTCCACGGGCGCCCTCAGCAGCCCTCTCCCACGAGAGAAGTCGCTCATCTATCACAGCGCAGGGCGCGATAGGGGCGTGTGCACAAACAAAATCAGTCCCCCGAGCGTGGGAACCGACCAGGGTAATTAGTTTTTGGCCGCATTGTAACGGGAAGGCGGCGCGATCCCATGTTTCGCCGGCGACTGTCGTGGGGTGATGTATGGAGGCGATGGTGTGATAATTGTCGGTGGCGGGTGGCGGGTGCTCCCGGGGAGACGGGTTAATGTCGCGGTCAGAGATCGGTCACGGGAGATCGGACGGGAGCTGATGGGGATGGGACTGACCACCGGGTGTCGCTCAGGTCACATCATCAGCGAATAGGTTGCTGTGCCACCGATGTAGGTATGTGTCTTTATCAGCTATATGATGTCACCGTTCACTGGAGCCAAATCCCTAAAAAGTGCTTTGTAGGCGCAACTGATTCCTCATTTCCGCAAAGTGCACTTATCTTCTTCTGTCTATCGCGTTCCTACCTCTTTCCCACTTAAGAAAGCTTCATTTCACCTACCGGTGCGGAAATTCCATCTCGCACCTCCGACAGATCCACTGATTAAGGATCAATGACTGTCTCCCAAGCACCCCATCTTCTTCAATGACGCCGCCCGGCCCCCTGAACGGTACCGAAATCGTTTTATGGTCTTACCCCTGACCGTGCCGGCGAGCGCCACCCAGTCTCGATTCAGCCGGGCCGTACATCAATTTTCCACCACATCACAGAGTGCTGAATCAATTCGAGCGCCGCGGGCCGGGAGGCTGCGCTCCGGGACCGTCTCGGCGGGCCCCTGCCGTCCGGACGCCGCTCTTGCTCGCCGCCACCGGGCCGTCATTTCTCTCATATCCAGCTCCGATTAATCACGGCTGCCGACGGCATCTGTTTGCCTGTGAGTGTGACTAAGTAATCTATATTCACCGCGTGATATTGGAGAGAACAAAACGGCCCGGTGAGTGCGCAGTTTGGAGCATTGTGTTCTCCAGCGAACCGTCGGCAGCCGCGACGCTTTTGTTTTCGGCGCCAGAAAATTGATATTGTACTCGGCGAGGTCTTTTCTCAATCACGTTTTTAGAGCGCTTTTTGTGATATATACGCACCATTGTTCATTGTGGGCCTCATGAATCAAATGCCTAACGCCTGTAATAACATTGTCTCTCGCGACACCATCCGAGCCTGGGAAATAATTAGTGCCGGAAAGTTTACATAGTCGTCTGATACGATGAGACGAAAATATCCCAAGCAGCGTCGTTTCAAATATACAATACGATTTCAAGAAGTTGCCCTGGAATGGAATCATCCAGTTTTCCTTTCTCTCTCACGCCATCATATCCATATTCATTGTTCGACTCTCTTGACATAATTCCCAATTTGGAGAACTCCTCTTCTAAGGCTTACGAATCAATTATCTCCTAGTTTTCCTTAATTGAATTCATTACACCTATCGCACCAGATCTCAGTAATCCCTTCACACCCCACGGCTCATGACGTGGTAGTGACAGCCGTCTCCCGGACCCTACCCTCATCAGTCGCCCCCCGCCGTCTCCGGTACGGTACAAAAAGACTGCCGCCCCGCCGCCGGGCCGCCCCGTCACCTAATGGTAGTGACCGCCGCCACCGCCTGGGCCGTGTCGTACCAGCCTAATGGAGCCGGCCGACACGACACCCGCCGGGGAGGCGGTCGGGGAGACCGCCGGGGAGGGTCCCAAGGAGGCCGACACGACCCCCGCCGGGCCCACCGCCGGGGGGACAGCCGGGGAGGATCCTAGGAGGCCGCCGGGGAGGAGGCCGGGAAGGGTGATGAGACGACCTTCTTGCTTGAGTGGAAGGATGGGGATTAGGACGGATCGGCCACAGTCGCTGAAGGACCGGCTTTCTAAAGATCTTTGGAAGACGATTCTGTTTTTTTTTTTTTTTTTGACGGTGAATACATTGATAGAAAAATTTGAGTTAGCCAGACAGCAGTTGAGTAAATATAAAAAGCGATTGTTGTTTCCAATGCGCACTGGAATGCAGCACACAAAAACAGTTATGTAATAACTAGATTTTTCATTGTATTCTTCATTTCTTGCCATCTTTATCGTCTCACATGCTTGTTCTGTCTATAAATAAATTTCAGAGTAACTTCGTGTCCCGCAACGATCGCCGATACGCCACCAGCCGTTCGAGGGGGCGGGGACCCGGAGTGAGGTGCCCCCTGACGTAACACTCCAGACGGCGGGTCTGATCCGCCCAAACGGTGGCCGGGTGCAGCTATGCCGGCGATGATATCGTCAGCGCGCCACTGCCACTGGAGTGGCGATGGCGGCAGATACTGCGGCCGTCCACCGCCCCGCCCCCAGCCAAACATGCAATTCCAGTTGTTCTAAACGCTCAGAAGAACTAAGCTAAAGTGGCCTCTAATTTAGCTGTCCCACCAATTATGAGCGCAGATGGCGACATTAAGACGTTTTCGTGGCAAATGTCGGCTTAGGCGGTGGTATGTTGCCGGTGGCTTGGCATTCATTCTACAGAGCTTCTCATAGTTAGTGATGGACAATGGCCCGTCGTTATAACGCATAATGGACAGATCATAGGGACACAATAATTAATTTTGTGGAAAATATCATGCAGTATAACCCTATGGCCAGTATTCTGACAAGTCCCGCTCACCTGTGTGCAGAAATAGGTGGTTCTTGAGGTTGGTCTGCTTGGAGAAGCCGCGGCTGCAGACGTGGCATTTGAAGGGCCAGGAGCCGTTATGGACATACATGTGGCTCTTCAGGTCACCCGGAGTCGGGAAGGACTTGGAGCACAGCTGGCACTTGTGCGGCTTCTCCTGTAACACAAACGTCACCAGATTCAGCATATAAACCACGCTCTGAATGCACTACAGACATTACGAGCACGGCCCCAAACCAGAAAAGGCGGCGTGGTGCTCTCAATAATCAGATCAGTATCGTATTTCAGGCTGTGTGGTGTAAGTCTGCGCGCGCCGGTGCAGCCGCTGACACTGGCTCGGCGGGTTGGCCCGTGAATAACGCGGCGTGTCGCGGTGCCGACTGAGCTGAACTGCAGCGACCACCCGTCCGTGATTCAGCCGAGGACAGGCGGTGTCACCGCCGGAGACCTGCCACGCTGTTATAGTGCGGTCGGTGGTCAGCGTACGACTCAGCCGTCCATTCGACAGACGACTAGCAGTCAGATGGCCCATCCCAGTACGCTATCTCTAACAATGTTGTAGCCACAGCTGCTGCGGATGATCGCATTTTGCGCATTTTGCCTGTCCTTGTGTATAAGCCTGTGCTTTGGTTGTGCGAGGTTCATTTCCAATATTGTCCCATCCCTTCATGCTTTACCTCGTACCATTCCTTCCCGTCCCATCCTATCCGTCCCTCTCCCGTCTAATTCCATCGCGGCGTGCAGTGGGGCCATCAGGTGTGCAGTATGGCAGGCAGAGCCCGGTCAGCTGATATATTGACCGGCGCTCGCTGTCGCCGGCGGCCCCGCCACCTGGTCTTTAGCTGCCGTCCGCCGAGGGGAGGGGGCGCGGGCAGACTGCCGCTGGGTGGCCGCTGCCTCCACCGAACGGCAGGACACTGCGGTCAGACGGTCACTCATTAGACCACCTAACGCCGACAGCGCACGAACGCAGGTGCAGTGGAGAGCGGCACCGGTAATCGGAGACGATCGCCCCGCCGCGCGGCTCATGTGAGAGGAGCTGTCGGTGCGGCCGATGATTTACGCAGTGTCGAACACGATGTCATTGCAGTGTTCTTCCTCTGATAATAGAGCACCGAGTGTAGCGCGCGTGTATTCCGTTTACCGGAGATGACTTGCTCTGGGGTGCGGCGCTCGGCGGGCCGGATCTACCATTCATTCGGCGCCGTCTGCCTGCGGTCAGTCCCGAGGGACCCGGTACACGCAGTAATTACTAGTGGTGTCAATCGGAACTTGAATCTTTGGAATTCCGATTTTGTCCAATGTCCAATTCGGAATTCGGTTGGACAATGACGGCAGGCGTTGGACAACTTTGGACAATCACTTGCTACACCTCAGCATTTTTATAAAGCAATCGTGTTGAACACTGATTGGCGAATAGAAAGCTCAGCTTTTGAGATGATTAACACATTAAAGCTGGTAATAGTGCATTTAAAACAAATTAAATAACAGTGTTGAGTGTAAACTATTGCGTAGGTTTCGGACATCTTTGGACAAATGGCTGGCTTGGACATTTTTGGACGGACAATCGACGTAAGCATTGGAAATTGGACGGACATTGGACATATATTTTCTGAAACTGACAACACTAGTAATTACACTGGCGGTGATGTGTAACAAGAATCAGCCGGCCGTTATGCAGCCGCCGCCGGTCTTGCGCAACTATTCAGGACAACAGGAAGGGCAGGGGAGGGACGTGTTGCAAGGCTGGATCTCTATGGGTCCGATGTTTGAAATAAGCCTGGATAGTTCTTGACTTATTCAAGGGGATTTATGATGTAGGGATTTGTAATCTGGCTCACAGCTCGTCTGGTCTCGTTTTGCAGGGCGTGCCCCTGTTCTGAGACCTCAGTGTGGTCGGCTGATCGGCGCCGGCCGGCCCTACCCTGCCGCGCCGCTCCGCACTGCCCTCCGCTCTGCGCCGCGTGACACCGAGCGGCGTGGTGCGGCGCGGTGCGGCGTTTATCGGCGCGCTGCGGTTTTTACTGCGGCGCCGCTGTAGCATATGGGTCATTAATGGGCCGGGCGGAGCCGCACCACGGCCGGCCCTATCGGCAGCGGCATCACGCGCCGCCCGGCCGCGCACCAGAACAAATTGAGACTTCTTCCGATAGGATATCATTAGTTTTTCTGCGGCCGAGCGGCCGATGAATATGGATTGTGGCGGAGGCTGCAGGCTCTTTGGCAGTGGCCGCGCCACCGCCCGGCCCGTACCCGACGGCGGAGTGGAGCCGCGCACGCACCGACACCGGACGGGCTTCCACCGGCCTCTGCTGGCCGGGGCGCAGGATAAAATGGTGATGTGATTTATCCCAGCGTCTGTCAAAAGTAATTAGACATTATCCATATTTCTGTGCGAGATTGAAGCCCGTTATCTTGCAGCAAAGCTACGAAGCTGTGTATCATTTTCAGCGCATTTATTGCGTCACCAGTATCAAACCCGCGTGATTCACCACCGTTCTAACTCTGTCCGACAAAAACAAAGGTGCCCGCTCGGTATTAATATTGTTTCGCCACCCGCCGCCGCCCTCACCTGTCCTGGCGCCGGCGATGCGGGCGCGTTACGTCGTACCGGCTCTGTTGTCGCCTCCCTCGCGAGGGGGGGGGGGGCAGCTGCCACCGTGATGTACCGATACCCAGGTGTGTGTCGGCTCCGGACGGCCCGGGGCGCCTGCATGGGCGCGATATGCGGGCGGGGCGCACCGCTGATAGCACGACACCCGATCCCAATCGACCGTTCACGGAGCGCCCTGGCCAGACCGCGAGGCGCTGGCCGCCCGCCGCCGATCGACGGATAGCCGACAAAGCTCCTCTAGGGAGGCTGACTGAGCTCCTCTGGAGGAGGCTGACTGAGCTCCTCCGATGAGCCAGCGCTCCTCTAAATAACGGGTGGCTAAAATTCCTCGGGATGTATGGCAGTGGTCACTGGTCAAGCTTCTCCAACGACAGCTGAAGTAGAGCCCCTAAGAGATGGCTGGTAGACACATCTCTTCCACAACGAATGCTTAACTAATGTTTGTTTATTAGAGGTCGACGGCTTGTCGACGAATTATGATATTTTGTGTGTCTGAATTTTGTTGATTGTCGGCTGAGATGACGGATGCAGGTAATCCCACAGGTAGTGGTTAAGTCAGATAGGCCACTTCGGCTGGACATTTCACAGTAAATTACCGGGGCTGCTGGTTCTGCACCACTAACCGCCCCTAACCTGTGCATTGTGCCGACATCCGTGACCCGTCCTCTGGTTTGTCCGGGGTCGACCGTGACTAACCTAAACCACAGCTGGTGCCGACGCCGACCGCAGCGGTCTCTGCTCGTCGCCACCGCGCCGTTTTCGCCGCGCGCACGCCACTGTTTGCCGTCGTCGCTCGTGCACTTTCGCTCGGACATATGGCGGCTGGCCAGTGCGGCCGCGCGGACGCCAGTCATGCTCGCAATGACCGTTTGATTGCGTCGGGAGGCTGCGCCGAGATGCGGCGCGGCGCGGCGGCAGTGGCGCGCCTGTGATTAGCCGTGCAGCGCGGTGACAAGATCGAGAGAGGCCATTGTGGTGCGCCGCTATACGTGCCCGGCGCGCATACGGAGCGGCTGCCGGAGCGGCGGCTTACAGCTGGGTGTGTGATACGGTTACGAAATGTCGATCGGGTGGCGAGACTGGAGCGAGATCCTGAGCGGAAACTGATGATGAATGACGATGTCCTTATGAACAAATGATGATGTATCGTTCAAATAAATCAGATAATGATATCTGATGTGCAATGCAGTGTCAACAATCAAGTACTTGGTATAGTTTTAAACACATCACTCGTGAACAAGAACAGTACCGCTTTAGATCTCGACCTTTGAAGTTGCTCGTTTTCTGGTCCGTTCAAGGGTTATTATTCGGCTGCGTCAGATGGTGCTCGCTGGTCTGGACCACATCAATAGCCTCCACCCCAATAGCCGACCCCGGTTTTCAGCGCTGAACGTTTTATTGTCGTTTTATTGCTGCACTGGAATGGAAACGTCGGACAGAACAGAAGGGGTGACGACCAGCCGATAGCGGCAGAATATTGGCAGGCGGTGATCTGTCCGCCGGGCGATCTGCAGATCTCCACTGCGACTAATTGCCGAAAGGGGTTCTATTGTTTCCGAAATCACTCAGGGCAGCGCGTCATCTGTAGATCTGGCCTTTGTTGCGCTCGCCACTAACTGCGAGCGTTTTCGGCATTGTTCAGACACGAGCTTTAACTGTACGCGCGTGCGACGTTTGATCAGCGAGTGGAGTCCTCGCCCACGTCAACTTTATCCACCGATAGGTATACGAGTTCGCTGACAAAGTTACCTCCCGCGCCATCTGGCGCTGCCACTGTGCAGTGGATACCCTTCATACCTAGCCAAGCTGTGCTGCCGAGCTCTGCCACCGAGCAGAGCCGGTAGCCGGTCGCTGGTCATCTCCCGTAACCATCAGCCGTGCCCTGCGGCCGGCCCTCTGTCGTGACCCGGCTCCGGCACCGCCGCTCGTCCTGACATTACCGGCTCAGCGAGCCGCCGCCGGCAGTGCTCAGCCCACTGCCCTCCGGCCCAACACGCCTAAATGGACGTGATTTATCATAGAGCCAAACAATGGGCCTATTCCGGCTACTGTTGGCCCGATCCCATAGGCCATAATAAATTCCAGACAATAATTTCTCGGCGTGTCTCTCGCAGCCCGGAGACAACAGGGTGGCGTCCCATAAGCACCGTGCTATCACCGTAATACTGAATTCCGGCCAAGGGTCTTGTTTTCATCGCTTTGTCTTCCTCCTCGATAGCACGTGCTCACTCACCCTCCTTTTCTTCTTTTGTTCTGATCGCTCGTTCTCTCTCTCTCTCTCTCTCTCTCTCTCTCTCTCTCTCTCTCTCTCTCTCTCTCTCGTCCCCTCTCTCTCTCTCCCTCTCTTTCCCTCTCTTTCTATTATTCTCTCCCCCGTCTTCGCTCTTCTTTTCGTATCTCTCAGATATTCGAACTGAAATCCTTGAAGGAAACATGGGGAATGAGACTGATTGTAAAAAAAGATGGCGTTGGATGATGATACTGTGATGCAACGTTTCAGTCACATTATATTGATGTCTTTTCTTTCTCTTCTCTTTTCCATGACATTCTCATCTCCCAGCTACACTTTCCCCTTCTTCACATCTCCGCTCTCTCATCCTCAGTCTTTCTCTCTCTCTCTCTTCTCATCTCCTCGCTCACTTTGTCCTCTTCTTCTCCTCCCCTTGCATGCAGAGCGGACACGCAACATTGGTTGTGTCGCGGACAAAGCGTCCCTGCTCTGCGGGCGCTGTCCAGTGTCCACCTCGCCCCGGGCCCGTCCCGTCCCGTCCCGTCGCGGTCCGCTTCAGGTTCTATTGGCGGTGACTGGTCTGGCATGCGGTGGTCGGCCGTGCCGTGCCTCCGGCTGCCGTTCGGCCTACTGTGGGTAGCGGTGGTGGTGCAGATGGGGTGGAGGCAGTGATTCTGACTCTGCAGCTACCGCGGGGGTAGATGAGAGAGGGAGAGAGAGAGAGAGAGAGAGAGAGAGAGAGAGAGAGAGAGAGAGAGAGAGAGAGAGAGAGAGAGGGAGAGTGAGAGGTGAGGAGAAGTACATAGACAGATGCATAGATGACAGACTGACAGAGAGATGAGAAGCAAAAGGCACGGCTGGCATCATCACCACCATTGTGGTGGTGCCGTCAGAGGACCGACGGATAGTCAGACAGACAGACAGACAGACAGAGGTAGGAAAGAATGAGGAACAGAACGACAGGCATCATCAGGGCGCTGCAGCCGACTGCCGGCTGCGGCCTCCTCTCCGCGGTGCTGTCGTCGCCGCCCGCGGCTGCCAAACCGCCGCGCCGGGAGAGCAGCGGGAATGATTGGCCACATCTGGAGCAGCCGAGGGCGGCGGTCGAGGGCGAGCAGTCGAGGGCAGGCGACTATCGGACGGCCTGCAGCGGCGGCCGGCGCCGCGCGGAACCGCCCGCTGCTGACCGGCGGAGCACAGAGCACAGACGTGGCTCAGAGCACCGGCCCCAGAGCACCGGAGCACAATACCGTTCATCAGAACACCGGAGCATTGCACGGGAGCAGCGTCTCCTCATCGCAGCGCCAGCACAGCTACGTAAATCACCAGAGCATCGACGCAGAGCAGCAGCGGACTCGAAGATCACCGGCTCACGATATCCGTCGAGGTATATCCGCTCCGTTACTTCATGACAGCGGCCGATCAGCCGGTCTGCAGCGCTCGCCATCCTTCTATCTCTGCAGGCCCGACCCAGCGGAGCGTGGACATACTGCAGCATCACTGCGTCCATCGGGCCGCGTCAGTTCCGGCGCAGGTGCTCCCAATCACCGCGCAGACTCGGCCACAGCAAGACAGGCGATAATAGCCCCGCATCCAAACGGTAACATCTGGTCGCCAATCGGTTCCGCTGCAATGGGACCGGCCGGCCGCCCAGTGTGGCATTTGCAAGTCAGTTGTGCAGCTTCTGGTTAACGTATTGCGTGGGTTTGGGCAGTTCATATTGGGAGTGGTGAGGGGAATCGGAGGTGATATTTAGTGATTAGTGGAATTACAGTACGGGGAAGTGACCGATAATGGTTACACGAAAACTATACAGATTGTACATTGTAATTGCATGCTTTGAGTGGAAAAATATTGTTCGGTGTCACTGTGTGGTTAGTGGTGACTGGATTTCAAGATTTCATCGGCTGAGTTTGGTTGAAAAATAAAGATTCTCCGATGTCTAATCAGGAAATTCGACAAATGTAGCAATATTTTGCAACTTGTGTAAGCTCCATAGACCTGTTATGACAATTGTCACAGTTCATTTATCATAGGTAAGAGCTGTAAGAATTCTGCAAGGGAAAGAACTTCCTCGAAAACTACTTCTTAGCGCTACCTACTCTCAGAAGCTGAAAGCCACAACAAAGGTGCAAAAAAATCGCCGCGTACATTCCGGCTGTGAATAAACCGCGCTATATCTGATAACGCGACCCGATTGATTTCGCCACGCGTCTGATACTGTCAATCATACCCGAGAACAAAGTGCTGTCGGATCGGTCACAGACAGGCTGGAAAGAGCGGACTGAAACGAAGTTCAGAATTGTCCGCTTGTTTGAAGTCGGCGGCTGTTGGTCAATTCTGAATAGCGTCGTCATATACTTCCTTGATTGCTGTCCCTAAAACTTGCTACGAGGCTTGCAAACCGATTACATTGTTTGCTTCTTTGTGCAGTGCTTTGGATATTGCACTAGATGACTAGCATGCTGACTCGCTGTAATTCTTGACTGACTTGATTGCTTGACAAATTTTCGCTGCTTTCTCAACAACAGTTTACCTTCTGTCAGCCCGGTTGCCGCAGTCATCTCTCCACCACCATCCCGGTTTACCCGTAACCATCCTAGTGTGACGACCAGTCGCGCTGCCATCTCAGCCCCTCCCTTCGCTCCCTCGCTCCGCCACGCACGGCGGCCCCCGGTCAGTGCCGCCCGGCCGGTCCGCTGCACACCGGCGACCGGCTATCTCCAGCCATCCGTGGCCGCGCGTCCACCGGAGAAAACCGACAGGCCAACAACAGACGGCCGAGACGTGTCCGCTGTCTCCCGGCGACACAATGCGCCGCGCTGACGGAGAAACGAACGTGCAATCGGTGCGCGCGTGCACCATGCGACTGTAATTACAGACCGGCCGGCGGTGGCGGACGAAACGAGAGAGAGCCTGGAGACAGGCTCTCCAGGCCGGCTGACGGGTGGCGAATTCAGTGGCGAATTCGGTGGCGAACTCCACGGAGCTGCGGCTTATTTGGACACAGCCTGATAAACTGCTACTCATGACTTTACCATTTCACCTCCCAGAAAGTTTGTGCCTCCCGGCTAGCTCAGTCATAAATAAACATTTATGACATAAAATAAAATCAGTCATGCGCGATAAACCACCTCCCCAGTGACCGCATCCCTTCTGTTGCTGAGGAGGTCCCCACTGGTTAATTCAGACCCCTTCTGACAGCCCCTGCTCCCTGCTGAGAGTCGTCACCCCATTCCTCCCACGGCTCAGCCCTCGTCGTCGGCTCTCACGACCGGTGAACCCTCCGCCGCCGCCGCTGCACGTGCAATATTGCACCGGGTGCAGGAATGCGGTGTAGGAGCTTCCTGGGAGCGGGCCGCCGCGCCGGTGGGGTCGCCGGTGGCGCTTGTGCAGTACCGGGAGCACATCAGTCACCCATGACTCGGTCATAGGGTGATTGGGGAGGGCTGATCGGGTTGAGGAGTGGGGAGGTCAGATGGAGCGAAGTGGGTTGGAAGGAGCGAAGTGAGCTGGTTGGTTGTGCTGGGAATGTTGGATTGACAGGACAAATAGGGGACGTGGGAAAAGTGCGGATTTATTAGCTCAGCCATCGAACTCGTTGCTTCCATACTGCTAAGATGACTGGTCTTCTACAAGGGAAACTCAGTTTTAAAAGCGCCTTCAGTTTCCACAGTATTGTTTTCGTGTCACATAGCAAGGTGACCTCTATCGTGCGATATTTTGTGTTTTCCTGCTGGCCGCGTCCTCTAACCCTTCCGTCTCGCCCGCTTCGAGCATCACCGGCGCCCAGAGGCTCTGCGCCGCACCATATTTCCCTGCTGCAGCGCCAACTAATCGGAAGCCAAAACCCATTAGCCCATCAACACTTACGACGCGGGCCGCGGCCCGATGGGCTTACCGGCCGAAATTGCCGGCCAGTTGAGCCCCATTACTGGGCCGGTTAGCTGTTATTTTCTGACGGCGTTCCGCGAACCCCGCGCCGCCGCGGGCTGCGCCGGCTGACCGGGCGGCGCCGGTCTCCTCACCTTGATGTGGGTCATCTTGTGGTAGTAGAGGTTACTGGAGGCGGTGAAGCGCTTGCCGCAGACGCCGCACTGGTGCGGCTTCTCGCCGCTGTGGATGCGCCGGTGCGTGTTGAGGCTGGAGCTGGTGCTGAAGCCCTTGCCGCAAACGTCACACACGTGCGGCTTCTCGCCTGTTGGGCGGAGACGGGGGATAAGCGTCAGTGGTGACTGTCATGGTCTGCGGACATTGCTGAGCTCGCGGAGACTGCTGGCTTGCATTTACTAGAGATTCGTTCTCCTAGATTCGTTCTCCTAGAGATGAACGGGAGCCATGCATGGCTCCCGTTTATCTAGTCATCTTACGGATTTCTTCGAAGTCCGATAGCTAACTCTCCCCAGCCCCTCTGCGGTGCCCGGTTCACCTGTGTGCGTCCTCATGTGCCTCTTGAGCAGCGACGGCCGGTCGAACGTCTTGCCGCACACGCTGCACGGCAGCATGGTGCGCTCACGCGGCCGCCGGGGCGCCGCCACCAGCCGCGTCGGCTCCGACTCGCATAGAGACAGCGTCGATGCCGTCGACGTCGGCGACGCGACCGACTTGCGCTCCTCGGGCGCGGCGATGACGGGAGGTGGCGGCGGGGGTCGGCGCGGACTGGCGGCCCGCTGCCGGTGCCGGGAGAGCAGAGAGACGGACAGGTCCAGCGGGCTGTCTGTGGAGGGGAGGTCGGAGTGTCAACGTGCAACGGGCTGTCTGGAGGGGGAGGGAGGATGCCAGTGTCCATCGGGCTGTCTGGAGGGGGAGGGGGATGTCAATGTCCATCGGGCTGTCTGGAGGGGAGGTGTGGCACGTTAAAGTGACAGGGAGTCAACTGCACAGCTTTGGAGAGATGTGACAGCTTCAGCGGGCTGGCAGAAAGTCGGCGGAAGATTCAAGCTAAACATGTCAATACCCTTCCTGTACTTTGGTGAGGTGTGAGAAATAAAAATGATGTATTGGGAGATGTGTGATGTGGTATTGACCAGTGGCCTGAGATTAACGTAGAGACAAGCTGTTCGATTTTTCTTCGGAAATTAGGCCAACATTTAGGTTTGTGTAGAACTAAATGCCAGAAAACTCTGTCGCAACTTCCCGGAAGTTGCGCACTTGTGTGGATAACTTATCGTTGCTGTTCGCTTCAATAGGTCCTTTGCTGACGCAAATAATGGTCTTATCCGTCCTTACCAAAAAACGTAAGCTAGAATCTGAGTCATCTCGAGTGCAATCATATCTACAGCACATGTTTTCCGATTAGGCACCAAATTCAATAGCATTGCGATGTGCTACCTCAAGGAAGAAGCGCTTAGGTATGTCACTGATGAACAAAAATCCAATGTCATTTGCCTAGCGTATTGTTACCTTACGACATCCAATCGGTCAGTACGTCAAAGACAGGGATATTCCGGTCGTAGCTCGGGGTCGGTTAGGTTCACTGGTCGCCGATATCGGCCGGGGAGCACGTGGGAAGCGGGCCGCGGATTAGTCCTCCGTGGCATACCTCCGGTCGGGCTCATTACATCGGCAACGAAACGGCACTACCCGCCGAATAGCGAGCCTTTTTATCAATTAAACATATTGCACAACAAACGGTGGTTAGTTGGGATACCGTATACTTTTCCTACTGCTAATGCAGCTCGGATGTCCGGGATATAACTGGTATCAGTGGAGAAGCGATGATAAACCATCTGAGCCCAGGTCCGCCCGCCGACCCCTGCCCCCACCTTGACATTTGGCACTGCGGGGCCGTATTGCAGACGTGGAATTCTAATAACTCTCGGGGTTCCGTGGCTGGCTTCCTGTGTGGCGGCTGTGAGTGGCGCCGGTCGCTCGTTACCTGCATTCCGGACGGCTGTTGGTGCCGATTTGCGCCGACGACGCCCGCCGATGGTGACCCGACCGTGACCTCTGGGTGCGAGGGTACCGGCGAGCAGCCGGTGGCGGCGGCAGTCGGTCCCTCAGCAGGCCGCCGCCGGCGCCGCCACCGCCACTGCCAGCGCGCCGACCGGGCCGCTTTTTACCCGTGATTAATCTACCTTTTTACTCATTGTCAATTAATTCTGTGCCGACTTTGAACCCGACTGTGAATCTGAGCGTGTTTTTGCGCCGTGTGCCGGACGGGTGCGTCGGCAGTCGGCAGAAAACCGACGGCCAGCGTCGGCCGCCGACCGCTCCACACTGGGCCGTCGACAGGGCGGCGGACGCGGCGCGACGGGCGGCGCGGGTATCGCACGCGGGCGCCCACACACGGGCCAGAAAAATGACGGAGGGACCGCGGCGCGAGGGGCACCGGCCGTGCCGGGACCGGGGGAATGTAAATATTGGTAGGAGGGGTGGGGAGTGGCGCACCCAATGAAAGAGGTTCTGAGAGCGGGACTTGATGGCGCTGACCACTGAAAGTTGTGGATGGTGTAATAAAAGATGCATGCATAATGCATTGATATAATGTTGAAATGTTTACTGACCGAGACCGAGGCTCCAAACAGCCTGCAGTCCGTGACATGCTCGCCCTTATTGATGTCACCTCTCGATGTGATTATACGACACTCACCAACGAATGAGCCCACTCGAACATAAACCACGATTATAAATGAATGAATTTCAAAATGGAATGTGTTACCACCTCGTCCTGGGGCTCATGTGTCACGGCGGCGCATTAATCGGAGCAGCGATACGGCTGCAGTGGGCCGGGCGCCGGTGCAGGCGGACACCGGCCCAGCGCCCGTCACCTCTCTCCCCGCCGGTTTATAGCCGCGCGCCGGGGACCGCGCCGCTATCGTCACCGATCGCGCCGCATTAAACTCGCGTCACCGATAAATCGCGGCGTAAGCGGCGCGGACTCGCTGCTGCTCGCTCACTGACGGTTGGTGCTCTCGGCGAACTCTCGGTGAGCTCTCGCTGCTCGACTGCTGGATTTGATCCGTAGACGGCAAACCGCGGCGTCTGGGTCTCATCTGAGGCCGGCCTGAACCATCCTTAAATGATCCTATCGGTGACTCGCCAATTTTATTATTTTCCATTGAAATCCATGCGACTCATATTCTGCTGACTCTAATCCGACATTCCTTCTTTCTCTTAGAACTACCCTCCAGTACTCGAGAGTGTTCTGAATGACAGTGCTCTGATTTGCCGCACTCAGATCACTGTTCGGGTCATTGCTTTGGTCAGTCCGCTCAGTGCACCCAGCATACCGCGCACTCGAGTTTACGACCCGTGCCGTACCATAGAGCCCGGGTGTATCGCCCGGAGGAGCGGCCGGCGTCAGCTCGCATTGCAGCCTGCCTGTCAGTAGAGAGACCGCCGGACGGTATGGAGAGGAGGATACGATGCGATGGCCGAGCTCGGTCGCAGTTTTCGCCGCTGAGTTATGATGGCGAGACTCGGCTGGTGCTGCGTGGGCGCTTGTGTTATTACTCATATGTAATTGGGTCTAACGGTCGAACAGTCTCAGTGTCTGGATGAGCCAAACAGATGCAGCTTACATAATGTTTTGTCGCGTTATTATGGTCCTCTCCACTCAAGAGTGAGGAGGAGGCGAGCATAACATTGCGAGTCCTCTCCACCCAACTCGCCCAAGTAAAATCGGAGCGCCGCCGAACGCTTTGCACAGTCCATATCGATGGCAATTAATCAGCCTCGCGCCGGTATATTTCCTCCATTACAATGAATGACTGGTGTATCATCTCTTAGCCATCAACTTCTCGGTCTAACAAATCACCTACCGCTCCCGATCACACAGTCGATGATGGCGCGGCGGCCCGCCCACTCGGCCAGTGTGTGTGTTTTATGACGCCCTGCGCTGGAACATGAGCTCTGCTCTGGTAGCGACCATCCATCACCCGCCGTGGGGTCACGCCCAAAACGGTACAAATTGGCTCCATTGTCCGAGCTCTGGCGGCGGCCGGCACTCAGCGGGATCGGTCGGTGCACGGAGGGCAGAGTGACGGTACCGCCCGCTCCGCAGGGGCTGTTCAGGTTCCTCGGGCTGTTCACTAGAGGTAACCGGGCAGGGTGGCAACACCGAGTCACCGAGATCGGTCAGAGAGGTCAGACTGATCGGTCAGAGCGACCGGCGACGGTACCGCCCGCTCCTCAGGCTGTTCAGCGGACGGTGGTACCCGGGCTGAACGAACGAGAGAACGGTTCGAGTGACCGGCCGACCGATCAAACGCTGGAAGGGGCGCGGGACATAGGGACTCTGAGCAGAGCTGGAGCTATATATTCGGAAACACTGCGTTAGGAAACTGAAGGGACAGTTGTGCTTGTGTGTGTCAGACAAGTGGAGAGGAAAAGGAAGAAAAGGTTAAAGTTACGATTTAAAAGTTAGTGAGATTCCGGCCACTTCAGACATAAGACCATATTGAAAGATCCACATCCCCGAAAACAGCCATCCATTGCCCCAGTAACTTACCTTCCAGGATGGCATACATGGTCTTCTTGTAGAGTGAGTGTCTCAGGTAGGCGACGGCTGGCAGGACAAACTCCTCTTGTGGCGGCTCCGGAAGGTAGAACACCACGATCTCCGAGTGCGCGGCGATCGGTCGAATCACCTCGTAAATGGGCTCTCCTGCGGGGCGGCGGGGAGCGTCAGAGGCAGCGCAAGGGACCCCCGCGGGCGGTCAGAGGCAGCGCGAGGGACCCCGGTCAGAGGCAGCGAGAGGCACCCCCGGGACCGGGGCGGGCGGCCCAGCGGTCGTTCGGTTCCGCCGGCGCCCGCCGCGGCAATCACAAACGTGCGGCTCATTGAAACGGCCATCAACCGGGGTGAGATATATGCTTTATCTATGCATGCATGATGTATGCACGTGTTAGCTATGGATCAATGACTAGCCGTGTCATTAAAAATGATCAAAGTCATATCGGTGATCGGAGCGGGAGAGGGCGGGGTGATATGACTAATGAGCTCCCCATGTGACCGCTGCTAGAGGGGCCGGACGCGGGGTGCACACTGGGAACGGTTTTTTTTATAAGTCATAGATAACCCGAACGCCCATTGTTCAATGCTCATGTTATCTACTAAACTGAGTGATTCCCTCCCCTAGCGGCGTCGTTTCTGAGAATGTGTTAATGAGCAACGCTTGCTCTCAAACCACCAACCGTCCCACACAGCCATCATAACTCCAGTCTACTCCGAACCGGGCCGCGGCGGCGGCCGTTCTCGGTACGTTCTCGTGCACCCATCGATCACAGAGAGGCGGCGGCGGCAGTGACTCCTCGGCACACCGCTAACGGCCTTGGTCGGCCTCCGGTCCGGTACGGCCCCGCTGCAGCGCCGCCGCAGGAATCTCCGCCGCGGAAACCATTACCGGACCGACTGAGTCACGGCAGACGGTACCGAGCCGGCCGGCGTGTGAGGTCCTGACCGGTGTGGTGGCGGGGCAGTTTGCCGCTGATGATTGGCGAGACGGGCAACACTCGCGACTAGAGATTGCAATCCCGGGATCGGGAACCCGGGATCCCGGCGGGATTTTAATCCCGATCCCGATCCCGAAATTCCGCCAATCCCGGGATCCCGAAAAAATCAGTTTTTCACCATAAAAATAATGTAGCCGCTGCACGAGTCTTGTTTACACAGTTCATGGTGCTGCGTGACATAAAGCAGAGAAACAATGTAGCTGGCACCCCGTATCGGCCGTCCACAATCGACCGTGTTGGTAGCTCCCGGGTATCACCCACAGCGGTTAAGCCGCTCAAATGTGTACGAAAAAGGGTCCCGAGCGCCAACAAAAAATTGCAGCATCAGTGCTGCAACATCTTTATCAGGATCACGAATCGTTCAGCGACTCTGACTTGTCCGTGCGCGGCCGGAACAAAAGAGGTCATCAAGACAGTCTTTGAGCTCGTGTCGCAGAAAGATGTCACATATGTTACGCAGGTGACGGCAGAGCTCACTGATTTAAACGTTGAAGACGGTAGAGTGGAGCTCTCCCAGTCAGTGTGACTCTGCCCTCAAAGCGACTTTGGAGCAAAGTCTGAGAGACATTAGTGATGAAGTAGAACCGGAAGGAGGTGAAGTGACCAAGCGACGTCTTGAAAACATTGTGAAAGAGAGAGCTGCCAAATTTGGCGTTCACTGGTCGCGAGTTTTAAAATAGACAGACCTGCCAGCAATGGCATAAAACTGTCGCCCTAAATACGAGTAGCGTAGACGAAGAGTGAGTGAGGCGTGGATGTGCTGGAACGGCCGTCTTATAATGACGAGATGAGGTACTAAACGCACTGGTCGACGCACAGTTTTATAAAGGCCAATTGGGAATAAATGCTAATCAAATCGAAACGTTTCCTTCGCAAATTCAATCGTTTTTAATGCAAATGACATGGTCTAAGGATGGCTTTTGGTTGCCTCTTTGTTTGTGGTAAGCTAAAAGACGCAAAATATGACAGTAGGAAATTATTCTTACGACCTTTAGTCACTAGACCGGGATCCCGGGATCCCGGGATCCCGAAATAAAAACTTTCGGGATCCCAGGATTGGCAACACGTTCCGGGATTGCAATCTCTACTCGCGACCTTTGCACAAAGCTGCTGGACTTTTAGAGGGCTGGCAGTCGTGCTGGTGATCACTGGTGGCCAATGGTAACAGCTGTGAACCGATGTTACCTTAGGTGAACACTGACTCCCACTGGGAACTCCTGTTGGTCATCGATGACCCCTGATGACCCCTGATGACCCCTGATGACCCCTGATAGCCTATCGCGGCCTTCCGCCACCTGCGATGACTCCACCAGGAAAAATCACCGATGACGCGTGCCCAGTGCGTCATCAATTCGCGTGTGCACTGATCGCCCAATTCGGCGCACGTGCCCAGAGTTGCTCGAGCTGTGCGCGAGCACCGAGCGTGGCTCTGCTTCCGATACCTATCGCCGCCATTGTGGCCGCTATTTTTGCAGAGGCTCGGAGCTCGCTGACAGCCGTCGAGACTCAATGGTTTGATTGGCGATCGGTTGCGCGGCTGCAGCTCTGTACAGTTCTCAGTCGGCTACCGGTCGCGGTCACTCTGCTCGCGGCGAACAAAAGCGGCGCGTCCAGACAATATTATCGTCGGATCGGCCGGCGGCGACAAAGGCTGTCCGATACGACGGCAAGACGCTGGGACCGCGCCCGACGGCCGGCCGGGAGCGGTGCGCCTTTTTGCTGCGCACCTCGGAGCGGCCGGTACGCGGAACCGCGGCGGCCGGAGAGAGACCGGTGCAGCGTAAACGGCCGGTGTGACAGCGAGAAGACAAGACTGCACCCGACAGACCCGGCTGTCCGCGCCCGACAGCGAGTCGGCATTGTCCGAGCAGCCGCTATTGGCTGTCAAAGGCGCTGTCAGGGCTGGAAGAGCTGGTTAGAGGAATAATGCTCCACTTGTTACAGTTGGAAGAACGCCGAGACGAATGATATATTGAGATGGTAGATAACTGGAGCGCACAATTGTGATGAACAGTCAGCCACGTCGTGGTTGAACAGTGAGCACGCGTTTAATTTATGGCTCCCATCATTCTCATTATCAAACATATCATCTTGAGTAGCAGCACAACGCGATCGTATTTTCCTTATTCCTGTTTGTAAGTGTTCGGCAACAGCAGTTTCCGTTTTCATTATGCTAAATAGTGTCTTCTTCTGTTTTTCATTCAGAAGTGAGTACACCTCTCACTTGTGTTTAGTTTCTAACTGCTACCCTTCTGCATATTTTTAACCGTTTCAATTTCCCTGAAGCCTTTGAGCCACAGCGCATTTCTGCTAGGATCTCCGTGCTAGCCCACCCACTTCCTTCCTTGCCATAGGAGCTAGTTTACAAAAACGAAACAAGATTAGGAAGACATGCATAATTTCACTCCACACCCCCTGTCGTCCTCACCTCTGAACCTGGACCCGACCAGGTTGACGTCGGGCGTGCACACGCTCGTGTGTCGGATGAAGCGCACCCAGTTGCAGTGGCGCACGCGGCGGCCCTGCACCTCGGCGATCTCGTCATAGCAGCCGAACCGGTGGCGAATCTGAAACAGAACGATTCAGAAGGCGTCACAAGACTGATCGACAGGTATTGGACATAGCTTCACTCGGAGTGATTGAGATGGACTGGGGTATGACGAGATTGTTTGGATGTGGGTGACACATCATGCCAACGTTTGTGACTGGTCACGCTGTGGTTTACCAAACATCCTCCGCAATCCGCGCCTATAAGATCACCAGTAATCACACATAATCACAAACCAGCTTACATCACACATCAACAAACCACGAGCCACACCAGTCCCCAGACATCACATCCGAATCAGCTGCGCCCAGCCCAGCCCAGCGCGGCAACCACCTGGCTGTGCGCGCTGTCAACGGGCGGGGCGCGGCCGCGCACTCCGGATGGCCGCCCCAACATGTTGATCAAGGTGATCTCTGCCAACTCGCCGCGAGTAACGGGTCGTCGGCAGCCTTGAAGTAGCCGTCAGTGGTTGATCGCCGGTCGGCCGCATGCCGGCGACATCAGTATCGGCTCTGCTCCCGGGGCGTTATGTACGGCCGCGTCCGGGCACGTTTCGGCTATCAATGTCAACACTATCGCGGCGGCGCTGTTATATATGTCGAACACCAGCGGTGTTACGGTCGGCGCTGCGGCCGCGTCCGTTATTCGGTGACATACCTGCCACATAAGTCGGACGGCGCTCGTAACTCGCTATCGGAGTGCGGAGGTGAGGGGCTGACAGCTGCGCGCGCTGGTGGGGGAGGGTGGGACCACGCCGGACCACAATGGGACCGTGTCGGACCACAGTGGACCGTATCGGACCATAAAGACCAGGGGCCGGCCAGGGTTGTCACTGCTCAGGCACTGGTGGTCAAAGAAAAACCGCCTGTCTGATTAGTATCGACTATCGCGTAGTTTATGTACCGATCATTGACACCTTCTGATTGCTGCATGCGCTTATGTCGCCTCGACTGTGGTTTCGTTTCCGACCCCAGCTTCCTGTCTTTGACGCCAGTTCCTCCGGCGGCAGCAGCCGGGCGGCGCCGTCCCGTCGGCTGCCCGGCGCGTCCCGACCGAGTACCGTGCACGAGCCGGGCCGGACCGCTCAGATAGCATCCAATTAGCGCACGGCCGCGCGATGATAATTGCTGTCGGCTCCAGGTCGGGCATACCAAGCAGTGCCACGGCGGCCGGCCGGCCGGCCGGCCCTGCCCTGGTCAGAGGTAGCGGCTGAGACACAACGGCGGTCGGTGGTGCGCTGGTCAGAGGTGGCGCCGAGACACAGCGACTGGCGCTGGTCAGAGGCAGCGCAGTATCGCCACGCGGCCAGGTTCAGACTCTTGACTGGAGAGGTAGTGCCGTGAGCCGGTTTAGGTCCGACAGGAGAGGACGTGGGCGTGGCGCAGCCTAGCTCTGAGTGGAAAGGTAGCGTTGCGATTCGGTCCAGTCCAGGAATGAACAGCGCAATATCGCGTCGATACAAACATTGATAGCGACTGATCGGCTTCCAGGGAGCAGTCGCCCTACGACAGTCAAACTGTCGCGTTTGACGGCTACGAAAAGCAAGCCAAACTTATCGCCAGGTCCACTACGAGTCTCCTTGTTTCCAATCACCATGAGCCCTACTGAACCCTGACCCCATTGAGCCACAGCCACTGAGCCACTGAACCCATTGAGCCACAGCCACTGAGCCACTGAGCCCATTGAGCCAGTGAGCCCTGAGCCCATTGAGCCAGTGCGGTGCCGTAACCGGTACCCTCACCTCCTCACCGCTAATAGAGGGGACACCCGCCGCGTGATGGGTGTCGTCCTAACTCAGCTGCCCGCTGGGAACCCGGAAAACCAACTGGAACACTGAGTGGATTTAGGACTGAATAATGTCCCCGCAGATCGCACAGCTGACAGGCTATGTTAGCAGAGGGGTGGGTGTATAAAGCAAACACAGCACAGTTGGGCCGGTGGGAGGCCGAACGTATGCTAATTTAGCGTGATACAAACTGCATATGTAGATGTCGAACAGACTGATAACCTGCATAGCGATTGTGAATGGTTGTGTGAGTAGCAACATATTACAGATTGAAATATCTAGTTGATTCAGAAATGTTCTTTAGTCCACGGCACCTCAGCTGATCTGAGGTATTCTGCACAATGGTCACTGTAGGACCTTACTGATCTAGTGTTGCATGAGAGCGCAGCAACTGAACATGTTCGTGTTCACATACCAGGCATAGACCGCGGTATCTGAACTGCTCAGTCTCATACATCACACCCTAAAGCGGCCGATCAGACTCACCGCCCTGCTAAGCTCCGCGACGGATGGCTCGGACCAGCACCTCTGTAAGCCGACCTGAGCGGTGGGCAGTGAGGGCCATTAGCTGACCGATGAAGGGCCGATAGCCGGCCGGCCGACTCCGGTTACACAGTGAATGGGACGGAGACGGTTAGCGGGAGTGGTGCCATATAGCCACTGACCGCCATATACCTACACTGTGCAGGCATATACCCACTGGACGGCGATATGGGGTAGGGCTGAGGGTAGGACTGGACTTTGGATGCGAGACCGAGAAACTTTGGGACGTGGTGGGACGCGTCGGTCATGATTGGATGTGAGAGCCTGAGAGGGCACGGTGAGAAGCTGTGAGACATAGGCTGTTGTCTTGGAGTGGCGTGGTAGATTATATAGCCTCTTTTATTCAGAAAAGGTGAGTCCATGGTGGATAGGAATCTTGACCGGGCGATAATATCACGACTGAGCGGGGGTGGGAAAAGGAGACCGTGTGTCACGCTTGGAGCTGTCAATGGCGGCTGCCTAGTCAAGGGATCTGATCATTGGGCTGTTTCAATTCATGAACACCCCACTATAGCTGCTAGCTTGCAACCAGGTACTCACACGATTCCCACACCACTCCAATGAAATCATCTCGGTACAATAACCGGTGCCGTGAATGCAGCCGCACCGCCACCCTTTGACGGCTCCTCAGTGGAGCCACCTTCCCACCGGCAGGTCACAATGGCACCCACCGAGCGGAGAGGCCGGCGGCGGCCGATCGCCGGCCGCCGCGCCACTGCAACCGGCGGCCGTCTGTGATTTAATCGAGTGACGCGGCCGTTTCGGCCCCATACTGTCCCGGTGCCGGCCGTAATAATGCACAGATGGTATCGGGTGCGGCGCGTCTGAAGTCGGCCGCTGCCGCCGCGCCCCCGCTCAATGCCGGGCCTGAAAAAGCCGACAGCGCCGGCCGCTGCCGACGCCGGCCCTTTATTGTAACAGCGCGCCATAATAGATTCCCAGTGTCGATTATCGTAAAAACCGGCTACCATCTCGCGTCTCGGGCGGCTCGCAGCGGTGGCGACGCCGGGAGGGATAGGCTGTGCCGCAGTGCCTCTCGGGCTGCCGACGCTGGGACCAGAGGATGGCGACCAATCCTCCTGGTGACCTGTGAGCTCTGTGGAGATTATCCCAGCCCCGCTAAGGGCAGCCAGTCTGCCACGACCTGACCCCCGGCTCGGCCGCACGCTCCTCTCAACTGACCATGGTAATTGGATAGCACCGGCGCTTAAAGGGCTAGCCCGCTTCGGGGGAATGAATCAAGTGAGGAGTTCAAAGAGTGCCGGTCTGCGCTACCGTGGGAACCTGGAATGGGGGCGGGACGCGTACAACATGGAAGCGTGCCTTTTGTGCGCCCGGAAAATGAGATAGTTTCTTGTGGGGAAGATGGAAATGCCGAGCGGCCGAGGGAACACGCTCAAAGCATCTCGCTGTAGCGAAGAAAAGATCGGCCTGTGATGATATACAAAGGAAGATAGTATGGTTTATGTTCATTGCTCGCTGTTCTACCTGTTGCTCCCGCCGTCATAAATAAAAGACATGAAAGTGGCGCTGAAATATGGAATGGCACTGTATGTTTTAACATTGACATTTGTGATATCATATTTGATGTGCAACTGATTTTATGCGTTAAGAAACGCTGATCGGTGCGCGGTGTTGAAACTTCCATCGTGCATAGCAAGTGAGTTACACAATTTGTATTATATCAACATTGAGCCCCAGGTGTTTGTAAACGCACTTGAATGTGTTTGAGATAAGCTATTGTTTACGGTAATGGCCATTAGTGAAGGTGTGGCACTGACGGCACGCCATTAACAGCTTCATTCCGTTTGTTTACTTCCCCGCCCACTGCTAACGGATGGTCCGATAAAGCCGAGCGCCGCGGCCGGGCTCGATAATGCACCGGCGGCCCGGGAGAATTAGAGCCAATTAGATCATGCGCTGGGAGATCAATGGTGGCACCGCGGCGTGCCGCCCCGGTCGGCCGTCCTGGCGCCGTGTGTGGCCGCGGTGGGGATCGCGCGTGCGCCGGCAGCCCGGCTCAATGTCCACCTGCGGGCGCGATCCGATCAAATCGCGACGGAGAGGCGTTTGATGCGTGGCAATTTGGGGTTCCGCACGAGTTGCCCTAGTGATGGCAGGTGGGTGGTGGGGTTGGAGCTGGTGGACGGAACAGGACGATGCAGTGGAAACGGGTGCCTGAAGGTGGAGCCGCGGAGTGACCGGAAGGAACAAGACAAACCGAGAAGTCGCAGTGAAGACACTGAGATGACATTTTAGTGGAACCATGGCGTAAAGTCACTTGGTGAGGCGTTATCCCTCCAAGATGCTAGCTTCGAGCGTCAGTTTAGAGCACGGTATCTCTAGTGTTTTGGGGCGTCAGCTCGAGGGCGCCCCAGTACCGGGGCGTTAGGGCGTCATCCCGGGGCGTCATCCCGGGGCGTCATCCCGGGGCGTCATCCCGGGGCGCCGGGGCGTCAGGGCGGGGCCGGCGATCGGCGCCCGATGCCGTCCGGCCGCTCCGATCCATCTGGCCCGGGCATCTGCCGTGAAATCGGGCTCTATTAGCGGTGTGTTTTGCTGACCGGCCGGCGCGGGCGCCGCCCCGGCCCGGCGCGCGGCCGCAAGGTCGCACCGTGACGTCACCGGTCGGCGGCGACAGCCCTGCTGCGTGGGCGTCCGCCTCGTGAGTGGTGACCGCCGCACCAGGTGTAAAGAGGCCACTGCCTCTGGAGTGCTAGGCGCGCCCGACGCGTGAAGGTTGTTAATGCCGGCTGAATGCTGTTTGTGGCCCGTATCTGTCGGTAGAAAATTGCTCTCCAAGTTCGTTAGTTAATCGCTAACGGTATCAGCGACTGTCGGCGGCGCGTCTTGTTTGAAATCGAAATGATCTTTCCGCTGTGATTGTGATTGGTGATATGTAGCGTTCGATTAATAACGCTGGACTGAGGGCTTATCGCTCATAGAGGTCATCAGCCGATCGAGTGGAATATTTGTTTTGCCGAAGGTCGGATGACGGCGGTCGCCCCCGTTTGTCAGTGACCGGAGCGTCTGTGCCTGACAGATGACCGGAGCACCAGATCAGCTCTCATTGATCCGCCATTATCAAACAGGTGGCGGCGGACAAACACTCTATCTGAGCGCTCAGAGGAGCCGCATGGGGTACAGATCCAGTGCAGAACCTGCACGGAAGGTATCGCCCGAACGATAGGCATGCAACGGATTATAGCCAAATGTGCTACAATCCAATCATCCGTGAAACCGCGACACTATCAACGCATCGGCTGTGGGCGTCCTGAACAGCCCTTCGCGGCCAAGAATTTCAACTGTTTACTGATATTGAGAGCAGATTCTGCACGTTTCGGGTTATTCGATGAGCTCATATTCCGCCTTACTTGATACCTACTGCGCCTGTAGTCTATACCAAGCCAGCCTTCGCATGGCCACCTGACTAAACTCACGAACTTCCCATCGTATAATAACTCAATCTGACACCCGGAGCGCCGTCAACAAAGCCCTATTTATTTTCGGCCGTCCATCTCCACGGTGGGTGTGACTGTCGTCACCCACAGCCGCGCTGGCAGCCCCGCCCTGGCCTCGCACGCTATTCTGTCCGCCGCGCGGCCCGGGCCTCCCCCGTGTGAGACGGTGCGGTGCGTGGGTATCCCTCCCTCCGCCCCCGGCCGGGGTCGGCCCTGTGCTCTGTCCAGAGGCGAGGGCCGCGGTGACACGCGAAGGGCACCCCACCGGTTGTCGGCTCTGTCATTGGAAATCACGCCATATCGAATGTGACTGACGAGCTGAGTCTCACCAAGCCACTGCGTGAGCTCTGTACCAGAGATAACGCTCTTCAATTGTCCACTTTGGCGTCTCTCTTTGGAGTCTTTCCCGTGTTTTTCTCAGTCTCAGCACTGAGTAACGTTCGCAGTTCCGTGGCGGGGTTTCGCCCAGCTACCCACACTGAGCAGTATGGGGCAGCCCAGCGCGGAATCAGTCACACACCCGGTTAATCACCGCGCCAGAGGAGAGCGTTAATCGACCGGCCATCTCCGGTTTTCCCGAGGACGCCCGTCCGATCGTCGCTGGTTCGATCGGAGACGCCCAACGCCCGCCCCCACGGTTAGACGAGCACGAGCGCGAGCTGGTTCCTTGTTCCTTAGGTGTGGTAAGGCTTCTGAGAAACAGAGAGTAACTAACCAGTTGGAAGTAAAGTATTCATCCCGCTGCTACCCGAGCACAAGCTACACGTGCGATGGTTATGGTAAGGCTACTGAGAGACTGAGACAGAGTAGCTGGTCATTGTCACTTTGTCAGTGCTCACTGAGCTCCTTTCAGTTGCTGGATTTTTTGCTTTAGAATAGAAGTGAGTGGCCGACAGATGCACAGCAAACTAAAAACTATATAGTAGTATTTCCTTGTCAGCTGTCGGAGAAATGTCTGAAGACAATACTTTATATGAGACTCTGAAGAAATGATTCCTGATGTCGTTGCCCATGTGCATTGAAGAGTCAATGGGTGAAATAAGTCCCCTTTTTGTTCTTTTTCTAGTCTTCGCTAATTCAAGCCAGAACAATATTTTGTCTTCCATGGTGAGTGTCAATGAACCTGACGCCTGCACCGAATGATGGAGGAGTAAACCTCACAAATTATGTTATCGTTATCTCGTAGATAGATACAAAACATCTGAATATGATATGGTCCTGGATAAAGTAACCTTAGGCACATAAAATATGAATAGATGTATGGTCTTCTTTTCTGTAATTTTGCCCAAAGCTTCCAGTTACACAGCCAACAAGGAGCTTGCAATGAGCTTGTGTTTACCATCCCTTAGTGTAATTGTATCGATATGTTATGTGACATACCGAGATGCGTGCATATGTTCAGCTGTGATGTCGATCATTTGCGAATTTACATGGAAGCGGAAGCAGAAAGATGGTTTTCGACGCTGATTGGGGCATAAAATGGGTACTCGTACTCCCCCAAAAGTCCCATATTCAAAAACTCTGGATTTCGCTTATTTTTGCTGCATGAATTAATGCTTTTAAAGCTGATGTTGTTGAGGTTTCTTTCTTTGCAAGGACTGTGACAAAACTTTTGCTTATTTTGGAAGCTGCGGGAGTGACAGATACCCCAAAGGGTAGGGGTATATGAAGAGACATATTGAAAATCTATGACTTGTGTCATCATTTTTAGATCTCCTCACAAAGGCTAAAGCTTCTATATTGTCGCATTTTCAATTTTATCTTCGCTGCAGCAGCGCAGAACAAGCTTAGGTATCATCTTTGGAGAGCACCTGATTGATTTTACATTTCTATATCCAGTTGTCGCTTTAATTTTGACCTTTCACTCCTGTGGCCGTATTCACAATCACGGGCTAAGGGTAGGGGTAGGAGTAGCGGGTAACGGATTATTTTTGTGATCGTATTCACAATCGAAGTTTACCCCTGATGGTCGCCCGACGCCACGCAAACTGCACCACGCAGGCCAGGTGCAGTCGCCACAGTTTGCGTGGCGCCGGGCGACCATCAGGCGTAAACTTCGATTGTGAATACGGCCACAAAAATAACCCGTTACCCGTTACTCCTACCCCTACCCTTAACCCGTGATTATGAATACGGCTGCTGGAAGAAGAAGTGTAATATTTTGATACATTTCATATTTATTCAAAGTTGCAGAAGCACTTATGTACCTACCACATTAATCGACACCTTTTTTTAAACCCCACATTTGTTCTCCCGTGAAGTTCAGACAAGCTGTTTAGAAACCTTCAAAAAAGGTACAGTCACTCGATTTTTCTCAAGTTTGTGTGTCTTGGCGGATCAAGCAATGCCAGAGCAAGCTTACGAACACACAAATTTGATCAGGATCGGACGATTGGACACTTCTAAAAAGAGATCTTTCGTGCTTCCCGGAAATTCACCGGAGAACAGATGTGGGGTTTTAAAAAAAAGGTGTCGATTTATGTCATCTCTTTATTTGGTCGATTACTCACAGCAACCCATGCAACAGTGTTCGCTTGTCCATGCTGGACATTCGGCCTCGCGCCCCCGTTTCCGCAACTATTATCTATTATGATAACACCATAGAATAGCTGGAGAAGAGCGTCATCGAAGAAAATATTGGCAAACTTACTATCGGACCTGGACACAAATTGAGACAACAAGAGAGACAAATGAGTATTGCAATATTGGAGTGTCCCAACTTTTACCTTTTGTAACGACAGATTGGCTTGATTATCTGATACAGTATAGGGAAAGTTCATTTGTTAACGTCTCACTTCTGCTTCAAGCTTCATCAGATACTATTGACGCGCAGTGTTTGATGTGGACCTATGCTCAGAGTGACGTACGTTCGATGACAAATCGATGAGCTTAGTTTCCTATCAAATATTGGTGTTGGATTTCAATCAGTACCTTAGCAAGCTGCCCATTGACCTCTGAAAATCGACAGACTGGGTGAACGCGAAGACATTGCTAAGACAACGCTGAGATCGCATTGCTTAAGATGTAATCAGTTCTAGCTTTCAGCTGCTCAAGTTTTTGAAGAAATTGATTTGATAGGTACATATCCATAATATGGGACTTTCATACATTGCATGTAACCAACTAAAATAATTACTTAGCAGCATTTTTATATTGTATCGTCATATCGTGAGATATTCAACTTTGGACGAGTGACATCCAGGGCAGTCATCTTTCCTTTATGATATTTTCACCCTGCATGTTATTTGTTGTGATAGGTACGTACATAATTTTCGAACGATTCTGAAAAAAAAAACAGTGTATCTTGAGCTGGCGTGAGTGACACTGCCTCAACAATCGAGCGATCCTCTTGGTCACATGCTCTGCATATTCATAAATCACAATAGAACTGCTACCCATAAAATCACAAGGGTGGCACATATTCAGACTACTCAGCTTTGCCATTACATCTGTATCACACTTACAGACTCTGTTACAAGCCAGACAGACGTGCATGGGGTCAGAATTTTTGACAGACGCGAATAGCTGCACGAGGGGACCGCAACCAGCCGTCCTCCCAAGCAACTCAGACTTCATACACATCATATGTCAGTATCACAGCACCTCTGATGTCTTATTTCAGGCCACAGAATCACCACGTCTTCTCATCAAACACTCCCCTGACCGCAAACCATTGAGCGCTTGGTAGTCTACATGAGATAAAGCTCCAAAAACTCCAACATACAACCACAACTCAGTTCACCCCATCTTTCCCCTCTCCCGGGTACTCACATCAGTCGGGCTGAGGTAGCCGAGTACATCCAGCGTGTCCAGTCTCACCGTCCCCTGGAACGGGTACACGCGTACCCCCTGCGGTATCCGCGCGTTACTCCAGACCTGCACCTGAGAGTCCAGCGCCTTGGAGTCGCCGTCCGACGGACCGGTTACCACCAGGGAGAACTCCTGGGGCAGCAGCACACACGTCTCCATCGCGGTGACCGCCGCGCGCGCTCCGAAAACCTTCAGCGAGTCCCGTGCGGAGCGACGGCGCGACGCAGCAGCCTCCTCGCGGCGAGCGTGACCACTGGCAAGGCGGGTAGCATACAGAAGTCACCGAGAGCCAATAGCTTACGGGCAAACGGGAGCAATCAGGGCAGCGCGCTATCTCGGCGCCGGCGGACAACAAGGGCCTAGGAGTGGAGCTGGTGGGTAGTAAGATGTGCTCTTGTTGCCCGCGGAGACATCTCCGCCGCCGGAAGGCCGTCTTTGATAAATCACCGTGCTCTGTGGCTAATCAGGTGTAAGGCACGCCAGCCGCCGGCCAATGGGAGCCGACCGGGAGCGGGCGGTCGACCAATGAGCGCGCTGCTCGGCGGCCGGCCGGCCGGCGCGGCGGCGGAGGGCGGGACTGCGAGTGAGGGCCGCTCGCCGGTCGGCGACGGTCGGCGGCCGGCCGGCGCTGTACCGCACCGAGACAAAGTGCTGGCATGATCGGGCACTTCTCGTCCGCCGCGCTTTGTGCGCCAACAACGAGCGGCGATCGCGAGGACGCGGCCCGAGGACCGCCATCGCGGCTCTCTGTCGCCGGTGGCGTGCCGGCATGCTAATCTTATCAGCTTTGTTTCATTCTATAATCGGCTTGGCGACGATTAGTCACACTTGGAGAGGTGATTGGAGTTATAGAGAGCTAATACCTGCCTGAATAGTCAGGAGCCTTGAACCTGTCGTCAGGCAGCGCGTCTTCGGAGATAAATAGAGGAAGCTGCTGATAAGATTGAACGGAAAATAGGGATCCACGCGATCTGGGAACACTGCAGAACTTGTTTGAATACGTACTGCTGATCAGAATGAAAGGTGTAATATATAGTCTTACGATAACGTTTCAAAATAAGATGTAAGCATGGCGTGCGATTTAAAGTGATCACAATATTAAAATTGGCAATTTTGTGAACATCTTTCTGAATGCGTCCACGTAGATATCGACGCAGCATAAATATTTCAAAGCGTACTAATAGTTTCGTAAAAATAGAGCGTTTAAAAGAATTGGACGGCGTAATGCTTACCTGCGCCTCTCACCTAGCGATTTAGCCTCCCTATTGATGAAGGACATTGCTAGAATCTTTTCTGAAAACCTATACGATTATTCAAAGCAGAGCACATAATATCTCATTCAAAGCGATACCATTCCTGGGAAATCGGTAAGCCATGGGCTTTCTCAAATAGCAACCCGATCAGACCGGTTCGTTAACGTTTCAAAACCTTCCCATCCCTCCGTCCACCGTGCGATTACGCGGCATCATTAGGCGGGCAGTCATTACATCCGCGAACGGGCCGAGCCTCCTTTGCATACTGACCGCCTGGCCGGCTGGCTGACACGGGGAGAGGTCTGGACAGCCGCCCTGGTACCGGGTGGGCACCGTGGACAGATTTAGAGCTGGGATAGGAGCACTATAAACGCCAGATGAAGGCAGATCGAGACAGCGGCCTGGTTCGTTTACCAATACGGGAGGATGTGATAGCTGGTTGATTGGGCCGAGGTGGGTCGGGTCGGGTCCACCGCTGACACGTGGGGTCGACTCCGGGTTGGTGGGTGAAGGGAGGTGATGGGTGCGGGTCGGTGGGATGACGGTGGGTTTCAAACGTGGTTCAGCCTGGCGGCGGGATGGTTGCGGGCCCTACTCCGGGGACGAGTCGAGCCCTGGACCTGTGTAGCGCCGGTGGAGAACCGGTGGCAAGACAGGTAGAGCCTGATCCACCGGACTGGGACCGATGAAGAGCCGATGGAGGACAGATGGAGACCCAGGTAGAGCCGGCTGAGGATCACGCCGCTCGGTGGACCGGACGGTGGAGAGACCGTGATTGGTCCGACCCCGGTCCGATGTTGGACCGTTCGACGGAGAGACCCTGATTGGTCCGACTCCGTGGTCCGATGTTGGACCGTTCGACGGAGAGACTGTGATTGTCCGACCCCGCTCAGGTGTTGGACCGGTCGGGGACGGGATAAGTGGGATACACGATACCAGATCCACGCTATACAGACCGGTGGTCGTATATCGTGTAACCGACACGCGATCGTCGACCGACGGATGAACAACGGCGCGGGCCCGGCCGAGGTCACAGAACGTGGTATAAGAGACGCCATGGACTTCCGTATAGGAACGACGCCATTTTGTCCACGGCAGTTTGAACAAGGATCTGAAGGAAAGGAGGAGAGGATCAGGATTCAGTACAAAAAGGACAAGTTGCTGAGGTATCTGAGGCTGACTGAAGCCCCTATCATTTCCATTGAATTTCCGCGACCTACGCTCTGTTCACTGTATTGCGACTTGTGCGGCAATTCATACCTCCATTCAAATAAATTGCTGCGATTTCCCGATTAGCTGATAACTGCTGCAATTAGCTGTGAATAACTTCATCATTGAAGTAAGCTACCACATCATTTTGTATTGACGACATGCTAAGGTGCAAGCCATTGATGCGAGAAATTATCAAAGAGAAGAGTCTTGAAGTTCTATGCTGCTTCATCGCGTTCTGTACCGATATGGGTTAAGTAATCACGCCCGATTTTGACCTGTCCGAACTACTTCATCAATGCAGTTGCAGTGTAAGCATATAAAATCGCATTTTAACAAAGCATGGGGATGCTATTTGTAGGAAACATCTGATGTCCAGCAACCATATCAAAAGCCATCTTCTTTTTGCCCCCAGTAACCAAACTCCGAAACAAATATCGCTGACACGAGCTCGATGGCGGTTGAAACACTTCCAAACGAGCTGCACAGAGTCCTGCAGTCTTATCGCGTCATCTGAGGATGGCGTGTTCTGCCCGGCTCATTGAGCGGTGGTAAGTGCCGCTAAATTATTACGGAGCGAGCGAAGCGAGCGGAGTCTCATACTGAATTAAGGGAAAATCCTGAGTATGAGCGGCCGGCCGGCCGGCCGGCCGGCCGTGGGGACGCTCTTCAAAAGCTAATATCTTAGGAACGGGACATCCGATTGACAAGCGGTCTTCTTTACTGAATGTCACTTGGACGTAAAAGTTCTGTGGTGTGATGGCCACCATGCGTTCTTGCCAACCACCGCACGTGGCGCGTGGTAAAGTTGGACATTTTTTAAGAACCCCCAAAATTGCAACCTCAATAACGGCACAACGGCTGGGCCGATTGAATTGAAACTCGGTACACAGTTAGGTCTCCATCAGATAATTCATCTGCATGTGTTAAGGTTGGGGTGCTGCTGCACGTGCGCACGTGCAGGGGTCGTTTCCAGATCTCGAGAACGGCTGGACCGATGGCGCTCAAATTTGGTACACGGTTAGGGACCAGTTAGTAGGGTGCCGTGCACAAGTCAGTTGGGACCCATTTTGCACGTGCGCACGTGCAGGGTGCCGCTTACAGATCTCGAGAACGGCTGGGCCGATTGTGCTCAAATTTGGCACATCGCTAGAGACCGGTTAGTAGGATGCCGTGCACAAGTCAGTTGGAGGTACCCTCTCGAAATTTCGCACGTGCAAGGCCCACCCTCTCGCTCGCTCCGTTAGTCGCCCCATAAGGCGTTATACTGGTATCGCAGAGGGGAGCCCCTCGTTATCGCGATCTATGGGCGATGTAAAGGACTGCAGGGAAGTATGGCACCCGTATCCAATATCCATCCCTGTATCCAATACCTACTTCAACTGTGAGGAACACTGATCAGAACCTTTTTCAATGTGATAACATTGTGTTACTATCAACGACATCGCCCTTGTCGCTGTGAGACACTGGCATATCATCAAATACGATATATCAAAAGAATGGCGCCGCAACTCTCAGTTCCGCCGCGCCGCCCGTGTTTCCGCGAGATCTGGAGACCGCAGCTGCTCACAAGAACACATCACTCGCTGTCACGGTCACTGGTGCTCCTTTTTTGTGCGTAAATGGAGTCTCCGCTCGAATTGGTGCTACGCTCTTATGTAAGAATGCAGTCTCCGTGCGTTATGGGAACCCTTGTTTTATCGCGCCTGAATGGGTATACTGTGCCGCATGATTGATATGTTCTGCGGCACAGTATGCGTAAAAGTAATAAAACGACGAGACTGCATGGCCTCACAGCAGGGTATCACCACCCATTGTCCAATGTCCATGAGGTTTCGACGTCGCTTTGTGAAGTGATATTGTGCACGGTATATGCATTGCCGCACTCTATGCGTTAGTTAACTATAGACCTAATTGATGAAAGGGCTACTTATTTCGAGACCACCACTAGAGCACACTTCTTCAATAAGTGGTGATTTTACCCCAATGGTTTGAACAAGTACTCATAGGTAGAACAATAAAATTAGCATCTCTACTTTCTTTTCCCTTTATACTCTTCCACTTGAAACGCTTTTTTTGCATAAAACATTTCCTCTATTTTGATTAAAGCAGCAAAAACAAGTTCAAAACAATAACAATACCAGCCCACATTTCCTCGCACGTTACCCTAGATCCCCTGTCGGCCCCTCCAATCCCAGTCACGTCTCTATTGGGCTCAAATCCGCCGCCCCGCCAGGCTGCGTCCCGCCGCGGGTCGAGGCACGTGCAGGCGCGTCCCGTGGCCACCGCAAACGACTTGATGACACTCGGGGCTGCGGCGCGCCGGTGTTGTCCGTCCGCGCGGCGACACACGGCGCGGTCGGTACCAATCTGGCGCACCAGTCACCGCGCCGCGCCCTCAGCGCCGGCTAAATGCCAACCGTAAAACGAGTCGCGGCCGGTCGGCCTATTGGACGGCAATCCAGGTGAGTTTTGTGTTTTATGGCGGATGTTTGCCTGGTGGCGCGATAGAGAGGCGTTTTGTTTAGTTTAGGGCCGATAAATTACCAAACATGGCAACTGGAGGCGGCCGGGGGCCGGTCCATGTCGGCGCCGCGCCGGTCCGGCCGGTTGGCTGTCGGCTGAGAGGCGTCCTCGCCGGGACAGGAGCGGCGCACGCTCCAACTAATGGCCTCTCGGAGGACGCAGGCCTCTCTGAGGGACCGCAGCGCGGGAAGCGTGGGCCGGAACACGGTTTGAATGTGTCCAAACACAGCCCGGAGCCGTGAAGCGTGCTCGCGAATCCACCCAAAACACTAAGCTCTGGTGTGAAGAGTTATCGTGAAGACAATATATGACCGTAATTTTGTTTGCGATACGTGCCTGCGATTGTCAGTTGAGCGTCAGTAAAACATGATTAAAAAAAACAATTTTCGTTGTAGATACCCTCATTTTATACCATAAATAACGTGCCATTTTATGAAAGCATGTCTCTTCTAGAATCTGATATTTGTCAATCGAGGGAAAAAAGGAAAAGACTTTTATCATGATAAAAATAAGCAGTTCCAGTCCACGGAAATGTAGCAGTCCACGCCAACCCCGACTAACCCCGTTAGTATGAAACGCTCTTGATAATAGTTTACATCCAAAACGCCATACGTTTGATATTTTTTCGAGTGACCCCTTCCTCTGCCATCAGCTCTAACGCGCGCATAACTGAGGGAGACGGCTGTGCGAAGCTTCCTCCCATTTTCTTCAATATCTTCTAAAACTCTGACCGTATCAGCACGGACTTTCAGGAATTTCGGCTGCACCAATTTGACACCTTGTGCCCAACTTGTGCCTATGACGGAATGTCGTAGCTAAATACATATAGTAGGTCAGCCGTAAATGATGTCAGAGTGACGTCATGTTCAGTCGATACTGTTGCGAAACATGGTTCTTCCGCCTCTTCGGCAATCACTTTTAAGAGCACCTTTTTTAAAGTTAGCACCGATTTCTTTGCACGAGATGACAAACGTTACAGCACTTCCAAACTGCTTTGTTTGATTTTTAAAGTTTGGAAATAACCTTAATAATACAGTGCCTAATAATTTTTGATAAATCGTGCAAGTTTTTTAGACTCATGTCTTATCGGACTAAGTGCCGCCGCCACTAATGAAAAGTCATTTGCCGTGCTTGTTTCATTATTACAAACGCAAAGCAGCCAGTTTTTCTACGTCAATTACTGTAACCGATGACACTTAAACACGACAATAAATAAGCCAGAATACAAGCCACAAAAACCATTCGTATGACCCCATCGCTACAAACTGATGGAAAAACCTGCCCGTAGTTTTTGAACGTTACGTGACACTCATGCACCTAGGAACCGAATTACACATGAGGTATCCTAGCCCTCTATGCCACCAACTCGATTGTCGGATAAATAACATCATGTAAGCATCAGTAACTCGGCTGACAGGTCACAGAAGGCCGTATCCAGATAAGTTTAAATTGTCAATTTAGCTTCTTAAAACTATTGACTTAGGCACAAACTAATAAAAAGAGCCGCACGAAAATTTTCCCGGCAAAAAACTTCTCCGGGAATTTACAAAGGCAGCAACGTATTAGTGAGGATGCAGTCGTAACACTATTGGAGACAAAATGCTCGTAAGGATGCGACGCCCTATCTGGAAAACTTTTAAGCCGCAAAGCTCAACCAAGAAAAGTTATTTACATGTTATCCACCGAAAGTCCCCTGAAGCCCTATGCTGCTGGTTCGATACAAGTAATCCGGTTCGAGACTCGGCATGCTCGTCTGCGCTTTCACTTTTACTACGATGCTGTTTCTCATAGAAGTAATATGGGAATATGCATGCTAAATCGATTTCAGGTAGTCAGTAATCTAACAGTTTCAGGACCATGGGATGCGAGATTGGGAGTTGTCGACCACCGTTTGGCGTTGTTGCGCCGCAGTGGCTGAGCTTGTACCATTTGGACGGGATTGTTCTAATGGGACGCGCCACCCAGCCACGTGTAGGTCCCGAGGGTGGAGAGGGCGGACAGAGTAGGTAAGCTATCAAACCGTCGAGCTTGTTTTATCTGCTTTGGAGGAATCAAACAACGTCCTTCTAATCAAGTCTTTTCAGAGCCGAACGACACTCGCTCGAAACATTTAAGGAGCAAGACACAGCGGCATCGAAACATCGGCACTTTATAATCACTTCCATGAGCTCTTGATTTTCGGCATTGCCTTACGCTAGAAACTTTGCATAGTATATCAGTTTTTGCGACGCTCTCATTCGTTGATGCCGCCACCATGGTTCGACTTTGTGGACATGCATATTGCCATATATTGCATATTGCAGTGCTGCTACCGCCACCTGGAGGACAGCTTTGCTAGTTATGTTATGACTGGAACCGAGACTAGAGGACAGCACCAACTACGATGCCGTGACGACCATTTATGCATGTAGCATGCAGCGTGACATGATACTGGCCGTGAATGACGTTCGTTTTCTATGTTGAGTGGTGTCCATTTCACCAAATGCCTGTCGTCCTGGAGTCAGAGTCTCCACTCCGTCCGATATGCGCTAAAATCAGTGTTTAGAGAACGTGAAGCATCCTCGCGTTTCATTTTTTCTTTTCTATCTCTTTGTTACCTTGTCGCCGTTTACGTTGGTCGGTTTCTCAACACCGTATTGTCTTATGTGACAAACGAATATAATATTACTCATTATATTTCAATGTCAAGTTTACATCACAGAGGGTTATGGCGCCACATCAACAGAGAATGGCGCACGGTGCTGATAAAACGCCGACCAATTATAAAACATCAATAGGCGATATAAAACAATCATAAGCTCATGTTGACTCTAGTCGACGCACGCAACAGGTCAGTTGTTAGCAAAACTCTTCTACAAACTCCAACCTTTGAGTCGCGATCTCCAGTTATCAGATACGTTGATACAACGCCCATCCAAAAGCACGACCACGATTGCGAATCTGGCTTAGCCCACACACATAGGTGGTTTTAATTGCGTCCGGACTGCAGTGATTCCATACAAACAGCAACTGTCGTCGAGATCTGCCACTAGGCTCCCACGATCACAGCGATCACAGGGATCCTACTGGGTATATACAGGGCAAAGAAGCAGACGCTTTTTCCGCTGGAAGCCGGTCGTCAAAATATCACTCAATTAACTTAGCACACACGTTTTCAAAGATCGTCACACCCACTTCAGAACTATTAACACACACAAGTAACATCTCATAAAACGGTCATGTGATAACAGTACAGCCCTACCTATCCAACTCTCAACCCAGCCTGGTGCCGCGCTAGTGCCTTACTTCTCCGGGCTTCGCTGCGGACTATGCGCTAATCTCCAGCATTCCCTGTAGCACGCTCACGGCTCACAGACTTCCCACGTCGTTGTAGCGTTTGAGTTTGGCCGGGAAGTCATCCCTGTAGAGTACGGGGTCCGCGCGGAACTGCGCGGAACGGAGCGGCATTCCGCCGAACGCGGACACAAACTGCTGGATGCAGACGGAGCGCTCGATGAAGTGGCTCTGGTTGGCCGACAGGTCGCCGCCGCTGCAGTCGGCAGAGGTGCACTTGAACTTCTTACGGGCAGCCACCTGCGCGACGGGGAAGGGGTCAGACGGCTGATCAGGCCAGGCTGTGTGAGCAAAAGAGGAAAGAAAGACGAATAGTATACAAATCCTTAGGTACCTACATAACTATTGATCACAGGCGAAGACAAGTTGAAAAGACGCACAAAAAGTTTTCAACGTCTTTTGCTTTTGTAATTCGATGATCAGTACAGCCGACGTTCCACTGCAGCTCCACCCAATCAACAGTAAACTAATGCCAGTCCCTGAAGGTAATCCCCGATAAAGTCGCCTAATGCCTTAGATACCCGACCCCCGTTCTATCATCGTTACCTTGATGGGCGCCTTTCCGGTGATGTTGGCCACCAGGAAGTTCATGGCGATGTCCTCACAGTTCATGTTGTCGTCCACCCAGTCTTTGACACCCACCGGCAGCGAACTCGTGTACCGGTAGTTCCAGTACTGAGGACACAACGCAACTGAATTTTATTACCAATGAACCAGCAGTGGAGGGGCATGATAAACGAAGTGATCCAACTTTGCCTACATAGCGATAGAATACCGTATTTTGTGGTAGATATTTACCCAGCCTTGTGGAATATCCTTCCTTATGGTAGATTCCCCTACCTTGTGGTAGAACGCTGCGCCGGTGAGCACCATGGAGAGCTCGCTGGTCCACTCGGAGTCGTACCCCCAACGGCCGGTGACGTTGTTCCACACGTGGTTCCGGGACGGAAAGCCCACGATCCGGTCCGGGTACTCGCGCCACACCTGCCACAAAGGCACAAAACTGAGCGTGAAGCGCGGTCTAACACGTAAAAAGCCACTGTTTGCACGGTGAAAAGGAATACATGGGCACAATGTTATCACATTTGCCCTGCATAGGTACTACTGCAAGTCGCAAACCAAACATTAGAAATAAATCGCTCGAAGAACGCAATAGGCATTCAGTGATGCAGTTCTGTTTGAAATAACACATTTTACCCAAATGGGGACGTGTTCGTGTCCCAAGGGTATCCAAGGGAGTATGAGTGGAGGAGACCAGAGAGCTCATGGGGTGCCGGCTCACCTGGTAGCCGAACTCGAGCTCGTCCACGGTCAGCATAGTGATGTCGTCGTCCAGCGCCAGCACGCACTCGGTCTCGATCTCGGCGTACGGGTAGAAGCGGTTACTGAGCCGGTTGGCCGCCGTCCGGATCACCTTCAGAGGCTTGGTGATGGTCGGCCATAGAGACGCTGTGACAGCCGAAACATAATTTAATCAGCAAGTGCAAATAAATGTGATTCATCAACCATCATTAATCAGAGTCCCAGATAGCTGGTGTTCCCACTTGCCAACCATGAATGACCAGCTATGCTTTTTGACGCAAGTGCAGCATTTGATAAGTACGAAGATTCACTTCACCAAAACAAGGTGATTTTGGCCCATGGAAAATGCAACAGATCGACGCCATCCTGACACACCATCTAACGAAATGAATGCGTTGCTGGTTTTCAATTAAAAGAAATAGGAAAGTTGTTTTGGGCACGTACCCGGCGGCGGTTCCTTTTTCTGGTTGTTCCACACGACCAGAACCTTGGTGAGAGAGGGCGCCAGCGCCACCTTCTCTATGATCTGGTACAGGCTGTCCAGTCGGTCATACGTTAAAATCACCGCTGTGAATCCCTGCATTCGTGGCGAGGTGTACGGAACCGTCAGCGGGTACCCTGGCGACACCTGTCGGCGGAAAAACAAACTGTTATAACAGACCCGCTACACCAGGTACAGGATACACGCCACGGCAGTGCAGTCGACTGTAAAATTCGGCGACGTGGCATTATCTACACTACAAGATGCCATGCCCAAAAACTGTTTTATTATTTTCGCTTTACACGAGCATAGTTCTCAGCTCACAGACCCATTACGCCCTCTCCCATCATCCCCCGTAAGACATCCACCCACCCGCGCCCCTCCGTCCCATCATCCCACCCGCCCAACCCACCAGGTGTGGCGGGTCGTTCCACTGCTCGTAGGACCGCGCCGCGTGCGCCAGGATCCGGTCGTTGACGATCTGCAGTGTAGTGAGCGCCATCTGTCCGAAGGAGCTGAAGTACTGTTCGTACACCCAGCGGGCCTGGGCGCGCATCTCCGCACGCCGCTGCGGTGAGATCTCTGCGGGAGAGACGGGACGAGTAAGCGGAGCAAAGAGCCAATGTGAGAGTGTCATCGTCAGATTTGCAGAGGCATGCATGCAGCCAAATAGGGAAGGATCAAGTGGCAACAAAAAGCAATCGTCTGATGCCAGGAGAGTTAGGGATGTCGACAAAGTTCTTGATGTACGAAAGACTTTTAAATTGTCAACATTCGTCCCCCCCCCCTGCGTCTGTCCATTTTGACAATGTCTCAGTGACGAAACAAGCGAAAACGAACAAGTATGAATGTAAATCTTACACTCGTGCTTTTTATAGAAGGAATTGATCTTTTTTAAGATCAATTCCTTCTATTCTTCAGAAGTAGTAAGTTTCCCCTAACAAATTCCGCTCGCGCTCGGTTCCCCATTTCCCGATCCTTCGGTGGTCTCACCTTTGATAATGCCGGCCAGCTCGGTCAGGTCCTGTTCGTAGACGTGCAGCCCGACCCGGGTCCAGTCTATGACCTCGGAGAAGGGGAGTACGTACAGATCGGCCGCCACCACGGGCACACAGCCGACCCGCAGCGCGTCCAACAGCTCCGGCGGGCCCAGCTGCGCGCGGCGGAGCAGGATACAGAACTCTGCGGACTGGGAGAGAGGGGGATAGAGAAGAGAGATGTGAGTTGTCAAAATTATCGACGTATACCGCAACACCACATTAAATGACACACTGAGAGGAAAGGAATGGATGCTTATAAAACGTCCGATGAATCATTCCATCTGTACATACCTTGGTTTCGCCGCACATAACCAAAAGAAACTGCAGATCCCTTACCATTCCAACTCATACTGCCCTGTCTTTTAGCTTAAGTATATCCAGTAGTCGTTCATACCTGCATCGTCTCCCAGTAGCCGTACTTTCCCGTCCCGTACCCGCAGTAAGTATTTCCCAGTAGTCGCCCCACCCCGTACTGGGGTATCTCGCAGTAGTCGTTCATAAATCATACCTGCATCGTCTCCCAGTATTGGTGCTGCCGTCCCTCTCCGTCACACAGTTGGTCCGTCTCCTCCGCACACCTCTCCAGTACCAGGGTTCGCCCGGAGACGTCCGCTGCGGCCAGGGAGCGCAGCGATCGACGGTACTCGGCGTGCAGATCTGGCTGGGCTGATACCAGCAGGTACCGGCTGGGGGAGGAGTGTACCAGGGTCATACACGGCGAGCGGCGATACTCGGGGTGCAGGTCCGGCTGGGGGGGGGGGGTCAGGTGCCGCGAGCGGCAGTACTTGGGGTGCAGGCCCGTCTGGGCTGATACCAGCAGCTACCGGCTGGGGGAGGAGGTACTAGAGTCAGGCACAGCAAGCAGCGGTACTCCGGGGTGCAAATCCGGCTGGGCTGATACCAGTAGGTACCGCCTGGGGGAAGGTTGTACCAGGGTCATACACAGCGAGCGGCGGTACTCGCACATCAGTGACAACAACATGCACCAACGGGACGGACGAAAAATTAACAGGTAAAATGATAACCAAGCGTGGGCTAGCAAATTGTAAAAATTGCAGTGTATCAGATTCAGAAATAATTGAAGCATGATTCCAAGCCAGAAGTAAGAAAGTTACAAACATTCCCAGGCACAATTAATTTGCGGCTTTGCCCCCCCTCCCCCGTGCCTTCCCTCTCTTCCACCCGCGCTCCCCTCCCCTCCCCGACTGACCGCGGTCTCTCCGGAGCCGGTGTGCGCGCGTCGTCCGGCTCATCCTCTCGCTCGCTGGGTGTCGGTAGCGATACGTCATACTTGTGTCGGTGGACCAGACTGGAGAGCCCGGCGCCGGCCAGCAGAGCCCGTCCCAGCCTCTCCTGGCCAGAGGCCGGCCATACGCTAAATACCAGGTGATTCTCGCCGTCATTCCAGCTGCGGGGGAGAGTGAAACACGCTGGGTGAGACGTTGAGGTTAGGGTGTTAGGTGCTAGGGTAGTTTCAAAATATCGGTGGTCAACTGTGAGAAGTTGGTTGGTATGATTGGTGTGAGGCCACCAAAGTAATTGTCGGAAATTAGACTCAAAGGCCCAAATAGTGACACTTTAGACACTGGATGCCTCAACAGAATTCGACGATACATTTATCGACTGGCTGATTTAGACTAACGACTAACAATAACAATGCTTGCTAGCTCTTTGAAACTGTTATGTTACGAGAAAAACCGGAGACAGAGCTCGGAGTTGCGTACCCCTCGCTGGTCGGGCGTGTCTCCCGGTTCAGACTCACTGCGGCAGCGAGGCCAGCGCTCTGACCGTCAGCTCCTCACTGATCCTGTTGGAGAGCGTGTCGACGGCCGGCAGCAGCAGGCACGCCTCCTCCGGGTCCTCTGTGAAGAACTCGCTCTCCCGCACCGCGCGCAGCATGTCGTAGTACTCGCGGGAGAGGGGCGCCAGCTCGCTGTGGCGGGTCTCCCCGGCGTACCGGGCGTACGGGTACACGTACACGGCCACGCGGCGCCGGTGCGGCCCGCCGCAGCGGTACACGTTCAGACAGGTGAAGTGGGAGCAGTTGGCCTGGCCGGCCGCCGGCGGCGGGTCGGAGGCGGTGAGACGCACCAGGGGGGCCGCGCTCAGGGTGTCTGCGGTCAGCTGCAGGGCGGCCGGCGCGGCCGGCTGCAGCAGCCCCCGCACCAGCAGCGCCAGCTCCAGCACCGCCAGCGCGATCAGCGTCAGCGCTGCCAGCGCAAAGTAGTGCCGCGCCGGCCAGCGCTGGCGGCGGCCGCCGGCGCACGACCGCTGCCAGGTGGGCAGGCCGCGCGACGACGCCATCACGGCTGAGGGAGAGGGCAGAGGAGGTCAGGGAGTGGCAGAAGGAATTCTATGGCTTTAGGGTTGATACTCAAAGTTCAAACATTCTGATGCATTCATAGAGACTTTGTGTCTTATGCTAGTTATTGGTGACAATGGACTGTGCACAGTGCGAAGTGAACAGTGAACGGCAGACGTTGCAGACGTTTTTAGACGTTGCACGGTGCAGCCCGAACAACGGACAGCAGCTGCGGTCGTCGGACTCCGAACCGCCCGGTGATTGGCAGCAGTCCTCAGCCGGGCAGTCCGAGACAGTTTACAGTTCACGATAAAAAAAGACCGTTCTGGTTTTTAACAACACCTTACACCCAATATCACAAATCACGATAGGCCGCTGGCTAGAGTTGTCCGTGCAGAATGTGCGCCGGCCGGTGCGACTACACAGGGCCCGAGCGGGTGACGATCGCAGGCTCCTCTCCCGTGACTGGATGACTAGACGTGGGTCGAGCCGGAGCGGTGTTTCGAGCCGGCCAGCTCAAAGAACAGCACGTATGCCTTTCCACTGTTGACGTTTCTCTGATCCATCACGTGGACCCGCGAGTCGTTGTACTCGTACCACTCTGCCGTGTACGGGTGTCGGCAGTAAGCGGTGTAATGTCCTGAGAGCAGCGTGCCAGAGTGGTTCGCCACGCCGTATAGGCTGTACCGGCAGGGCGTCTGTCCGGCCGAGTAGGGCGACAGGTCCAGACCGTTCATCGAAAAGTCGACAGTGGTGTTCAGCTTTCCGCCGAACCTCTCCTGAGTAGAGAACCGCTTCAGGTGCACCACGAGGATGCGCGGGAACTTCTGGATCGAGAGGCTCCTGGTGCACTTTTGGTGCTTCTGGCACTTTGAGCAGGTCGGTTTTTCGTCGCCATCGAGCACCTCCTCTTTGGTGAACAGGTCAAAACAGGCCTGTAGGTGCACCTGGCCACTTCGTGACGGGATTGGCAGACTCAGATCCCAGAACGGGTCGAAGGTAACCGATTCGTGGCCACATACCGTGCACCGCAGGGTAGCCTTGAGCTGGCCCACGAACAGGTCAACAAACTTGGAGTTTTCCAGGCGCAAGAAACGTTTCCAGGCCTCCATTGACTTTTGACTGGCGCTCATTGAGTCGTCGATGTCGGTCGTGATCGGCTTTGGCCGGCTCGTCACCCGGTTCACGTCCTCGTGAAGTCCCTCCAGCAGATATCTGAGGAATTCCTGCGCGTCCTGCTGCTGGGAGCCCATGAAGCGCGGCGCGAGCCGTTGGATCATCGACTTGAGTGGTGCGGTGGTGAGCACCCGCTCCGTTTCGTCCGAGGATGTCCACATGTCGCGTATCAGAGCGCAGAATGTGTTCATGAGGGACCCTTTCGTAGCGGCGGCAGGCATGCTGGCATCTGAGGAGCGTCCATCGCGCAGGATGTAATCGTGGAGAGCGCGTGTGTTGCTCAGGCACTGGACGACTGTGTTCAGGAAGCAGGTGTTGCCCGTGTTCCTGAGACCGGTGAGACCGAGCGGTCTGCCGTCAGATTGACTGCCAGTCCCGCCGCCGTCTTCGCTGGGGTTGCCGGGCAGTGAGCGGTGAGCGGTGCTAGTTATTAGTTCTATAGCAGGGGTGCAGATGAATTCAAGATAACAGGAAGCATTGGCAGTGGTAAGCAATAGAAGCTCCTTACCAAAATAATGCTCTGATTTTCAGTAGGTAGTACCAGCTAGGGCTGATAATCATAAATCTTCTGTCATACCATTAAGTATTAAAATTTTTCACAAAGGCATATATGAGACTATGATAAGTAAGGTATCTTCCAAGCCATGGTGCACATGACCACAATTCAGAAAGCTAAGCTATGTAAAGTGTAAACTGTAAACTCTCACTCCATTATCAGTTCTAAAAAATGTGGAAGCGAAACAACCAATTCAGTTGGGTGTATTAAAGTGACATGTCCAAAAAATTGTGTTTTAAGTGAAATTATTGTCTTTATAGATATGGTGTTGACTTGTTGAGTGCTCTCGCAAGGAACATATTGTTATAATATCTCAGAATGAATGACCTTTTTCTCGAATATTGAAAAGGTCATTCACTCTGAGATATTGATTGTCATAGCATTTATTACTCCTAAATTATTAGTAAAATCGATTCATTACCTACCTACCTGGCTAAAATGCCCCTGATCAGCAGCTTGGCCATCAATTATGCTGGCTGCCACGTTTTGCAGACTGGCAATTATACCTCCATGCCAATGCTGCTCATACAGCAGCCCCCTTACCGTTAGAAGTCTCCTTCTTATAGGACAAATGGTAAAAATCGTCCTAAACTACTGATGACGACGAGTCAGATAGGTGAGAAATAGAGAATAAATAAAACATTTCCAGTTTCCACACACAACCCACAACACAGAAGCCCTATTTCTTTGCCCCAATACATTTCAGTCTGTTCAGTGCTTCTATTTCCATCCGCAGAACCTTACAATTTGCTAAGCAACGCGCTGTTATCTGCGATTGTTGGAATTGGTTGCTACGCAACTAGCGCCGATGTGCACTCGAGACATGTGTAATCGAACAAAAACAAGAGAACCCCTTTGTCGCTGTCGCGTCAAATGTGTATTCTTTTAGTAGTATCGTCCAAATGGAATTTCTGCGCATCCAGCAGCTCTCTGCTCCGGGTACTCTGCTCGATCCAACGATGCTTTTCAATTTCAGGGCTTTGGGCTTGATGATCGCGAATCTGCTGCTAGGTTGACGAACATGTTGGTTTTCTGTGCTAAGTGCAGTCAAAATGGCCTTTGTCATAACACTGAACGTCTACCTTGATCTCATTCTACGCAGTTTTTTTTGTGAGCGTCTTTTGTCTCCGAGCTCAGTGAGAACGATTGGGGTGCGAAAGGTGCCCGCTAGGCTTAGCTTGGCTTGGCTCGATCTCACTGAAGAGTGAAATGGCCTCATCGCGGACTAAAGCAGATCACTTCATTGGAAGTTTGACGTTCATCGGCATCGAGCTAGACATGAACTAGACGGTTGTTTACCATTTTCATCCGAATCCACTGGCATTGACATCGTTGACCGTTGCATACAGCCACTGCGGGCGCAGGTCGTCACAACAGGCAGAAAGCACACAAATCATGGACACTTCTTCATTTGCAAAAGATACGCTACATATACAGGCTCGATGATCATGAGATGACATTTGGCATAACTTATAGCAATGCGCAAAACACGGACACAAATCAACAACGATGAAGATGTATGTGAACAATGAGCTCATTTTGCCGCACTTCTTATTCTGGCGCCTTGGAGTTCGGAATATCGGCCCGCGATAGCTCAGCTCCCGAAAGACGGCCCGGAGGCAACTGTGAGGCACCCAAGCGTCTCCTCGCCGACAAGTATTTCCCATCGCATCTCATCGCTCCCCCTAAGGTAAGCCACACGCACCTTTCACATCGCTCTCGCGTCCCGGTCGAGGGCACATTTCCACAGTTTCTCCCACTTTCACTAGTCGCTATCGTCCGAGTCGAACAGAGGCCCCATCTGGAGGTCCGAGTCGGCTCCGGCCGCGTCCACGGGCGTGACGCCCAGCTCTGGCTCCATGAACTCGACCAGCTCCTCGGGCAGGTGGTCCTGCAGCAGCACGTGCCGCGCCGACGCCGCCGGCAGCAGGTCCTCGATGAAGCCGAACCAGTAGATCACCATGCCCGGCCCGAACCTGCGGCGGATCGCGAGCGGGTCTGTCAGCGGCGCTCGGAGAAATTCGCAACACCGAACGAAATGTGACATTAAAGGGTTGGATCTAACAGTTGCCATCTCCAATATCGACCATGCGTTGACAAATTCACAACTTGTCAGAACAGGGTTCACACTGCAACGCATGCAGATATGCTCTGCATTGTAGTCGCTGTGTCCCACCAAACGGCAGTCACTAGTACTACGGTAGTCACCGTCCGGTAGCGCCTTCGGTAGTGACTCGCCACTCGGCAGACGTGTCGTCAAAGGAACTATAACTCACCTGTTCCAGTACTTCTCGTACTGGTCGCGCATGTACCCCTCGTGGGTCTCGTCATCTCCGAACGACGCCTTGCTCTCTATCCAGTTCACCACACAGCCGGACACCGCTGTAACGTGCAGTACGGGTTAGACGGGCAATATTCAACGAATATGCATCGTTACAAAGCTTATTGTCTTGGTTGTAGTTCCCGAGTACCGATAAATTAGATACTCAAATTGTCACATATACATTTGACACCAACACTCTTATTTGCTAAGAAATAGCTTTGATTTCTAAAAGGTCGTTTGTGTGACGGTAATATACGCAAAACCTTACCTCTGACTGATTTACATTTTACGCATCTTACAATTATCCACTTTGTGCACCTTAGTTGGAGCAGCTGGCCAAGCTGACATCCCCTCCACTCTCCAGTTGCCTTTCCACACAGTTTCTCCTCTCTACCACCTCTTAGCTCACCGATGGGGACGTCAAGCAGCACGTCGGGCGTCTTGTCCTGGCCGCGCCGCCGCAGATCCTCCTCGTCCAGGAACGGCACCCCCATCAGAGTGAGCTGCTTCTTCAGACGCAGCTCGTACTCGAGACCCACCGTGCTGCGTACAGAGGGCGGAAGGGCGGCGTCACGTACCGCGACCGGGCGGACTTTGAACGGACGAAGCGGCGACCTCACGGTAAAAAGCGGTAAATAACCGATTACATTACCAGAAGTGAGCATTGGGAAATGTGAAGCACTGACTTCATTTTATACTTGACATCTCTTCCGCAAGTACCGTTACCGTCTTTAATTAAGTAGGTTCACTGGCCCCGGTGCCGAGAGTACAAATCAATTTCCCCAACCCCTCACTCACAGTTTGATCATCTCGGCCATGGGTCCGTAGCCGTTGTCACTGAGCACGCAGAGCCGCACCTCGGCCGAGACGCGCGGGTCGCGCAGGCCGTCCGGCTCGCGCACCAGCTGCGCCAGGCGCTGCCGCTTGCCGCGGTCGGCCAGCTCTCGGTACTCGCCGTCCGTGTCGTTGGCGTAGCAGTTGAGGACGAACTTGGCGAGCAGCGCGGGCGCCACCTGCAGCCGGCTGGCCATCCGCAGCAGCACGCCCGCCGGCTCGCCGGCGGACAGGCTGTCCATGAACCTGGCCGGTGGGATGCTAATTCAAACTTTCATTTCATGACATCACATTTTACCCACTTTACTATTATCTTTCATTTTGACTCGGCGCCAAGATAACCTCTGTAACTTTGGTCATGGATTGGGGATGCCTGTCCATTAAAAGGTAAAAAAAAAAAAATAAGATGGTGTTGGTCTGAGACAGGCCACTGTTCAGCCTCCACAGCTGAAATGGGCTTAATTCATTCACAGTGTGAGCACTCTTGAATGGAAGTCTTGCCTATAGATATTAAAACTATATAACAGGAAACATGAAGATAAACTACTGAATTCGGTTACGCAAAAATGTGCAGAAATATATTAGTTCAGTACCTTTAAAAGATTGTTCAGAAAATAAAGACAAACAACAAAAAAGGATGCACAAAACTCTTAACCCTATTCCTGGCGGGCTCCGCCGGGACAAGAAACTGGCGGGGGGGGGGGGCCGATTCGGCCCCCCCCCTTCAGATCTCAAAAACTACACATCGCAGCGACAAACGGTAAACGGCATCGGATACGCACGGTCAAGATCTACAATTTTTATTAAGGTCATTTTCAGGTCAGGTCAAAGATGACGTCACAGGGGTCGAAAAAGTCAAAATGGCGGCGCTAGATATGGAGAGTTTTTCTCGAATAACTTTCGAATTAGTCAAGATAGGAACAAACTAAGGGCATCATCGTGATCCTCTCGTCAATCCGCATCGAATGATATATATGACCTCGAAAGGTCAAGGTCAAAGGTTGACCTCAGGTCACGTGACCTCGAGGTCATCATGTATATCATTCGATGCGTCTTGACGAGCTGAACACAATGAGACCATCCACGCGTCTGTATCTTGTTCCTGTACGGAGTTATTGGCCAAAAACCTTTGGTGACCTTTGATGACGTCACATGACCTCACAGCTGCCCAACAGCAAAACAGACCTCAAGGTAGTGAAGGTTGATCGTATATGAAGTCATGTATGGTATATGGGGCCATTCCGACCCGTTTTAGTGGTAAAAACAGGGAGTTGATTTTTCCCCCATTGACTTATAATGGTTAGGTGTTGTTTAATCCCCCGCCATCTTTAACGAGCTTGCAAAAGATGACTGTAGTCATCACTGTCAACCGTGGAAGCCGTATGGCTACCCATCTACGCTGGAGTACGAAAAACATCATCTCATGACTTATAATGGGGAGGTCGCGAAACTGACCTGACCTTAGGTCACCGATATCAAAATTCCGAGATATACAAATTGCACATACTGGTACCCTAACTAAAGCCTGAAGAGAAGAAATTGATCGGTCAAAAACTCTAGCTCTGGCGTGATTGCAAACTTTTCTGAGGTAGGGTCACCAAACCGCCTCTGGTGACCTGACCTGAGGTCAGATCAACTCAAAATTTTCAGACATGTTGCGTAGAAGCCTTTTAGGAAAAGTCAGAAAATTTGAGCTTCCTAGCTCAACGCGTTTGGGAGAAATAACCAAAAAACCTCAGGGGGGGGGGCTCCTGAGGCCCCCCGCCAGGGATAGGGTTAACAAAAAAAATGTGACTTCTTCACAGCTCTAATGCCTAAGACTTACTGTTTATAATATTTGGCGATGATGTGTGGCTTGTTGTGCTGGTAAATGGTGCGCTTGGTGTGCCTGACATACTCATGGCAAGCAATGCTCCCCAAGGTGTTGCGGTCCACGTTGCGGAACACAAGCTCTTCATTGTTCACTGGGAAGCTGAGCCGCGAGATCCAGCGCACAATGGCGTTGTACTCCTGACGATCCATTCCTGCTCACAGATCTGCTGGTACAGACAGACATATCTGAAGACAACAGCTGGGAGTATAATGCCTTCATATCTAACTCAACCTATGCGTGCAACATACCTGGCGAATTATTCATGAAATTAAAGATTTTCACAACACCGCACCAATTTACACAATCCTATCTTAAAACATACTGATACAGGGTCGCCCACGGCAGTGATCAACAACAATATACAAAAACAATTTAGCAAAAAAATAAGGAGAAATAATTCGTACATTTGCAGCACTGACCTTTAATTTTTGCACCTCCCGCCAAGCCTACATGCATAAAAAATAAGCAAATGATTCAAGGCCCATTTACGGAGTATCGAATCTTGTGCACCCTGTGCATGTGAATTGTGAAACTTATAGGGTTATGACGTCATAGATAAAAAAAATGTTTTAAATTGCTCTAATTTAATTCAATTTCCATAAACACTATTTAATTATACATCATATATGTAATTGTGATATAGTTTAGGTTTAGGTTTAGGTTTAATCGGATGGGCTGATGTAGACTGGGTGTCTATTCGGTGCCCACGTCAGGTATAAGGTAGATATACTGGACTGATTGGATCTAGGGTATAGCCGTTTGCGCCATGAATTGGTCAAGCCGGTTCTTGAAAGTGTTAGTGCTGTTTGCCAGTACAACATCTTCTGGTAGTTTGTTCCAGTCATGGATTATACGATTTGAGAAGAACTTTGCTCTTGTAACAGTTTTCGATCTTTTGACTTTCAGCTTCTTGCTGTGGCCTCTTGTTTGGCAGTCATTGTTCATGGTGAAGAATTGCATTGGGTTTACATTGATGTGTCCTGAAAGCAGCTTGAATGTCTCTATAAAGTCTCCTCGCCTCACTCTATCTTCGACACTTGGCAAATCCAGTCTTCTCAGTCTCTCCTTGTAGGTCAAGTTCTTCAGTCCCTGTACTAGCTTGGTAGCTCTTCGCTGTACCTTCTCCAATGCCCTGAAGTCTTGTACCATATGCGGACCGACTGCCTGAATACAGTGTTCTAGGTGAGGACGTATATATATAGTGTACAAGGTTTTGAAGTTTGTTGTAGTCAGGGTGTCAAAGGTCATTTTAAGAAGTTTCAGTGCTGACATGGCTTTGTTACTGGCCTTCAGGCAGTGGTAGGTAGGCTTCAGCGAGCTAGACACCCAAACTCCCAGGTCTTTCTCCACATCTGTTTCAATAAGCTCCAATGCATCTCCATTTGGTTGTTTCAGATGATACCTTTCTCTGGGATTTCTGGTGCCAAAATGCATTACTTTACATTTCATCGCATTGAACTGTAAGAGCCACTTCTCGGACCAGCAGGCCAGTGTGTCCAGGTCAGATTGGAGCACTTCTGCATCTTTCTTGCTTGACACCAGTCGATACAGCTTTGTGTCATCAGCATATAGTTTCATTGTGCTGCGGACAAGGCTTGGCAGTTCATTGACGAACAGTATAAACAATACTGGGCCTAAAACCGATCCCTGTGGCACTCCACTGCTGACATTGATGCTGTCCGACAGCTTCCCGTTTACTGACACCCGTTGTGTTCTGTTTCTCAAGAACTCAGAGATCCACTTTAGTATGTTTCCCCTGATTCCATATCCATGTAGTTTTGCCTTCAGTCTCTCATGCGGTACTGTGTCAAAGGCCTTGCGATAATCTAAGTAGATCACATCAACACCGTTTCCTTCATCAATCAAACTTGTCCAGTCTTCAAATGTCTCCATTAAGTTTGATTGACAGGACCTTTTTCTGACAAATCCATGTTGGTGATCAGATATGATGTGGTTGGATTCCATGTGCTCTGTAATATTCCTTCTGATCAATCTCTCTAGTAGTTTACATACTTGGCTTGTTAGACTGACGGGTCTATAGTTTCCTGGTTTCTTCTTACTTCCACCTTTAAATATTGGAATCACTGTGGCTTCCTTCCATACTTTTGGTATCATGCCTGCTTCCAGTGACTTATTAAACAGTGAGGAAAGAGGCTGGGCCAGGGCCTCAGCACAGGACTTCAGCACTATTGAAGGGATCCCATCAGGCCCAGAAGCCTTGTCCCCATCCATCCTCCTCAGCTCTTCCAATACTTCCTGTCTGGATACCATCATATTAGTCAGAATCGTAGTGTCTATGTCCACTGGGATGGTGGGAACCTCTAAATTGGGATCCTCTTCCACAAATACTGTTTGAAAAAATGAGTTAAGTGTCGTTGCTGTTTCTTCATCCGTTTTTGTCAATTGTCCTGCGCCCTTGTCCAGTGGTCCCACCATTGCTTTTACCTTGGTCTGAGACCTTATGTATCTGAACAATGTCTTCGGTTCAATTTTTATTTTTCCCAATAGCGTGGCTTCATACCTTCTTCTTGCGCTTCTTATCATGCGTGTTGTGCGGTTTCGTTGTTTCACATATGCTTTATGCTGCTCTTCACCTTTTGTTCTGGAGTACTCTTTCCAGGTTTCATGTTTCTTTTTCACTTCACGCTTCAATTCATTGCTCCACCAGAGTGATTTGTTGCATTTTCGTTTCTGTCTATATTTGGGTACAAACTTTTGGATAGCTGTTTGCAACTTTTCCAAAATGAAGTCCCATGCTTCTTGCACAGCCATGCCTTCTAAGCAGTCCCAGTTTATTTTCAGCAATTCTTCTTTCATTTTGTTGTACCTGCCCCTCCTGTAGTTGAATGGGGTGTCCACCTTTTCTTTCATATGTGTGTGGTCTATTGTCTGTTTGTACTCGCACTTCCACTTCAACACAATGTGGTCACTTTTTCCTAGTGGTTGAAAGGGCTCCAGCTCATTAACCAAGTACTCTCTGCTAGCAAATACCAAATCTAATCTTGACGGGGTGTGTCCTTCCCTGTATCGGGTATCCGTATTGACATGTTGGTAGAGGAAAGCGTTTTGAGTGGCATCGAAGAATCGAGCAGCCTCACAATCCTCAGGGCCATCCACCACCCCGTCCTCCCAATATATATTCGGAAAATTAAAATCTCCCATTATCAGGACATTTCTATTCTTCACGACATTGTGATGCCGCAGTAGTTCAATCAGCTTTTCGTTGTTTTCCCTGGAACTAGTTATTTGAAACAGGACAACACGTGAACAAAATAGCTAAAAAAGATTATTAAAACGTCATTCAAAAAATAATATCCTTCCGGTTGGTAAATGTAACCGATGCGCATTATTCGTAAAAGATTCTGAAGCAAACAATTTCTTGTTCATTTCATGTATGCAATTAGTGAGTCCTTGAAGAACTGGTTCCATGATTCGCAAATGATTCGTTGTTTTTTTCACGCGCACGTAGCCAATTGGCTGATTTTCATTACAATCGCTTACTCGGCTGCTCTTTGAATATGTTTTTACCAATACGGGTATTTTCGGTAAATAACATCGCACCGAACGTCAGCGAGCGCGCTGTGGGTTTATATAGCCTTGGCGCTGTGTCGTGGCGTGTGTAGGTGGGTTGGTTTTGCTATTTCGGTATTTTTCGGTAAATGGATCCGTGGAATATTTTGTTTATTTTTTTACACTCAGCTGTTGGTGTTGGATGTTATTCTAAATTGTCATATTTTCCACTTCAGCGGTTGTCTGTTCATTCTGTTGACTGTTGTCGATCAGTTGGGCAAACTAGACTTTTGAAATCAAAATATGGAGGCATCAATAATTTGATTCTGGTGGGAGGAGCCATGACCAAATATGGGCATGGAATCAATTTTTTGATTCATTTGGGTACACTTTTCACTTCAAATGTATCGTTACGGTTGAAAAAAGGCCCATGACGGTGAGTTTTTTCTTTAAAAAGGCAGAAAAATGTGGTAGCTTTCCAAAAAGTGTTACCTCAAAACTAAGAAATTGTCCCTTTGGCCTTGTGAATGAGAGAAAGACAGAGCCACTGTCCATCACGTAAAAGCTGTTTTGAGGAAATCACACTGTATGTTATTTTTGTATCATGAATCGCATACTAAACAATCAGTATTTGTGTAAAATGGCAAAATGAATTTTTCAAACCCCTTATTAACATTGTTGTAGTGCTTTTATATTTATGATATGGTTTTTACCTGTTGCTTCAGTTTTTGTATTCTTGACATTTAAAAATTGTGAATTGTTATCAAATGTAGTGAAGGTTAACTACAACAATGCTATAGGTATCTGTTGTGGTGCTGAGGATACCACTAAATGAGAATAGTAGCAAGATAAATGATGTATTCCTGCAAGTCATTGTTGCCTATCTCTTAACATTACCTGTGAATCAAAATAATGATTAGCCAGCTGATGGGGAATCAATATTATGATTATCTGTTTAAAGTGAATCAATTCCTTGATTGCCTTTCACTACCTATAGAATTCAAATTGATATGATAGGAGCAATATTATTTTGCTTAGGAGATAGTTCCAGCATTTCTGTTCCAGATCAGGCATGCTCCTTCTTGAAACACTCTCTTATTTTTATGTGATTGGTAAGTTAGAAATGGTCTGCATTTATGCCCAAATATGGTCATAAGGAATCAATCTTTTGATGCCTCCATATTTTGATTCCAAAGGTCTAGTTTGCCCAACGGTTTTGTCTCTGATTTCAATTTGTGGGTTTTAGTACAAGCTACAACCCCCTGTAGTCGTGCATATGTGCGTTCCACAGCGATTCTGATTATCTTAAGAAGGAGGTATGGGCGGCGGAATGGGGGGCACCATACCCCCTTGATTTTGCCATATTAACATTAACCCGCCCCTATGGTTGGCATTGCATGGAAAGAATGGGACCAAAAGTCAGCAGTGCTGCCCCTTAATTGAAGGTGTTCTGCTGCTACTGGAAGGAGGGATTTCAATCTTGCATTGGGTTCAACTTTCAAGTGAGACTGACACCAGGTTATGAACTGAAAGACGTCAGGTGTGCCCACCCATCGGAGAATCAGGAGCATGCGGTGTGGTTGGCTGGTGGGCCTGTGATCAGTGTGGTGCTCCACAGAAAACTTCAGCCCACCTGGAACGTTACTGGCCAGTAGCCACCCATTTAGCCATTTAGCCTTAACATCTAAAACAGTAATCAGTGAATTGAGGTATCATTTCAGGTTACATGATGGTGATAAAAACATATTTTGATGTGGATTTTGGGCCTATTCCAGCGCCTCCAGTAGAAATTCTTGACTGGAGGCTCTACCAGAGGTTTTACTGGAGGCGCTCGAACGCAATCTGGAGATTTCTGGAGATTGGCATCACAGATACCAAAAGAATGATGATTGCTCTCTCTTGAAACGCAAAATTTGTTTTCAATTTTATCAAGAAAGATTAACAAAATTAAAGCAATGTAATTTTCTTTACATTCAAGTTATAAAATAATAAGTCAAAAGTCCTTTGTTTACATTCGTGATTGTCACATGTGCGCTATTATAATTGAAGACCAGACCAGAGCCTCCAGAGAAATTTTGACCTCCCAACTTTCTGGAGGCTACTGGAGGTTTCTGGAGCTTTGGCGAGAGCTTTCTGGAGCTTTCTGGAGGCGCTGGAACGCTCTCTGGAGGATTCTAGAGCTTTCTGGAGCTTTCTGGAGGTTTCTGGAGGCGCTGGAACAGGCCCTTTGTTTGCTGCAACTTCTAAATTCAAAATTCCAGTAACAACAAGACAAAATGCAGAGTATAAATGAAAAGACTATAGGATCAGTTTATTAGGGCCAAAAGATGGTGCTTTTAGGTTATAACAGGCCACTGCTGGAGTGAGGATTCAAAATATTTTTTGTGATTTACCTAGAATCTAGGTAGAGCTGTTAGTCATTACAATTGCACAGCTCTTCTCAGAAAACTACCTGTTGTGACTTGTTGATTTAGTTGCGGCGATCGGACGAGTATCTCACAAAAATAGGCGTTTGCGGCGAACCCCGATGCGGTGATTGTATCAGCGACATTTTGCCACGAGGGAGTTGCCGAGAATGAGCCGGCACTGATCTATTTGTGTGAAATGGAAGGTGAAAGGTCAGTATTTTTGATAATTGTGCCACTGACAATGATGAGCAGTTGGCCGTGCATATTAAACTGATAAACTGTGGCTAGAAAACTGATATATCGTAGACATTATGTTCGTTGCGGCAATAGTGGCGCGAGTTCCACGTGCCATTGGGGCTGATATTTCGGCGATTTCAATGGTCATAGTCCACTATGGGGCAGCCGACACTTATCGCCGAGAGGCAGGATAATTGAAGCTGCACTAAACCGCCAGTCCCTTGTAGCTATGAACGACGGCAACCCAACGTTTGTCAGTAGTAGCTACCACACAACCTCTGCAATTGACTTGTCAATTTCTTCCCCGAGGATCGCACCGCTCTTTAGATGGACCGTAACATCGGATCCGCTGTTTTCAGACCATTATCCAATTCACATCATGCTTACCAGTGCAACCACGCTGTCACCAGCACCGACACTGAAGGTATGGCAAACAAATAACGCGGATTGGTCGGGCTTTAACGCAAAGGTCAACAGACATGCTCCCTACGGCCTGTCTCAGACCATTTCCAATTTTATGGGGGCTATGAAGAAATCGGCCAGTGAAACGCTAAAAGAAAAAACTATTAAGATTGGAACTGCAAATGAATCTAAAAATCTTGTCTGGTGGAACTGGAAATGCCAAAGAGCCAAAGCAATAAGAAAAAGAGCCTTCAGAAACTTCCAGAGATGCATATGTCCCAGACATGCCCAACTGTATACCGCTGCCCGTAAAGAATGTGCGGAAACTATATACAAAGAAAAGAAGGCGGCATGGCAAAACTATGCCGCTAAATGTAATCGTTTTACCCCGCTCAGCGAACTCTGGAGTCATGTTCGTGCTTTCGCCTCACGACGAACTAATTTAGGTGCCTTTCCGCAATTGCTTTCAAACAATATATTCGTAACTGACCCAGTTACCGTCACAAATATATTTGCCCAACACTTTGCCAACACATCGTCTACAGATATTTACTCCTTGAGCGTGCATCGAGCTCTCGTTAATAGAACAGTAAATCTTGATTTTTCTTCTGCAAACTCTGAACCATACAATGCTCCTTTTACCCTAAGAGAACTTAAACTATCCCTAGCAAAGGCAAGCACTAAAACTTCGGTAGGACCAGACTCCATTCCATATTCTTTTTTCACAAAATTGAACGAACTTAACCTTTCCACACTACTGATAGCATTCAACAAACTATGGACTGAGGACAACTTCCCGGATGAATGGCTTAAAAGTATAATCATACCTATCCTCAAACCCGGCAAAGACCAGCACGACGCAAATTCGTATCGCCCAATCTCACTAACCAATTGTGTCTCCAAGATTTTCGAAAGAATGGTAAACAGGCGCCTGCGATTTTACCTTGAGAGCAACCATTGCATTGATATATGTCAAAGCGGTTTTCAGAAAAATCGTAGTACGGCAGACAATATCATTCGCCTTATCTCGGACATCCAGGTAAACTGGGAACATAGGCGACCGACTGTTGCTATTTTCCTAGATCTAATGTCAGCCTTCAACAAGGTACACAGTTCGACGATAATTTATAAGCTGCACTCAATCGGAATCAGAGGCCATTTGGCTGCGTTTCTTCAAAATTTCCTAAAACCCCGAACTTTCAAAGTTCGTTGCCAAGCGACACTTTCTGACGACTTTGTAATGGAACATGGCGTCCCTCAAGGCAGCGTGCTGTCACCTACGCTGTTCTTGATTGCCCTGAACGATATGCTCCTACTCCTGCCACGTGTTCTAACATTTTCTGTCCGCTATTCGCTTTTTGCTGATGATATAGCAATATGGGTATCCCACAAAAACTACAAACAGGCTTATTCTATATTGCAAACAGTGGTTGATCACTGCGTTAAATGGTGCACAAAATGGGGATTCTTTTTGTCAGCACCAAAATCAGTCATGATGGTCTTCAAACGTGGACCCCGTCCATCGCTTGAAAGATCCCCACACATCGATGGGATTAAAATACCTTTTTCCACGTCACACAAATTTCTAGGGATCATTTTGGATACTAATCTAACCTTCCGTCAACACGTTGAGCACCTAAGAGCACGTTGTATTAAACGAATCAATGTCCTAAGATGCATATGTGGGTTTTCTTGGGGTGCGGACAGGAAAACATTGCAAATGTTGTATATTGGGCTAATCAGATCTACGATTGAGTACAATTGTTATCTGTTTAGCACACTGTCGCCCAGTTTATGCAAACGTCTAGAAGCCGTTCAATCAACGTGCTTGAGACTTCTAACTGGGGCTTTTCGCACATCGCCAGTTCTTGCGCTTCGTGCAGATACCGGCATTCCAGCACTTGATGACCGACGCGTCTTTCTTTTCCTCCGCTATTACTACAGAGCAAAAAGTGTTCGAAATCACATTGCGGTACCAGCAATGGAGGCGAGGAAACCAAGAACCCGACGCCCACTGCGTAGATCGTGCTTTCTACCCGGGTGCCTTGAGCAAGCTCATCAACTGCTAAACATTAGGCGCACTGAAGTTACTCTAAATCCTCCTATGATTCCATTTTGGCTCCTCAAAGACCTATCCATTGAATTTCTTTTTGATTATAAGAAGACCAGTATACCTCCGGTGGAAGCTCAAATGCTCTTCCAGGAGTATGTAGAGCTCAACTGCGACTCTGCTTTTTTCTTCACAGATGGCTCATGTCACGAAAATCAGATAGGTTCAGCAGCCGTCGGCCCTGGGCTTAGGTTTGGGACCCGGCTTCAAGAATTTACGACAGTCTTTAGTGCCGAAGTTCACGCAATCGAAAAAGTTATGGAGCACATCAAGGCAGAAAAGATTGATCGGGCAACCATCTGTACTGATTCGAAATCCGCTCTTCAAGCACTGGAAAGGACCGATAATGTTACCCACCACGGTATCTACAATATTCTCAGGATCACATCAGATCTCAATGAGGGCCAGCATGTGACCCTTCTTTGGGTTCCAGGTCATTACGGTATTGCAGGAAATGAACGTGCGGATGTCCTCGCAAAGGAGGCTGCAATGCGACCTGATCCAGTTGTGGAACCTATGGCCCAAGGGGACGCTATTCATATGATAAAAATCAAATTCGCCGAGTACCTTCAACGCAAATGGGACCAACATCATGCTGCACATATGTATGCGATCAAACGAGAACTTAGAACATGGGTCACATGTAACCAACCAGACAGGATACGCGAGGTGACCCTGGCCAGATTGAGGTGTGGTCATACTCGCCTCACCCATGGCCACCTTTTTGATAGGACGGGCCCTCCGATTTGCCACACCTGCGACACACGCATCTCCGTAGAGCACATTTTGATCGCATGCACGGCATTGCATCACGAACGAAGACACATCACTAACTATCTTGCGGTACAACACCTTAAAAACGACCTCCCGACGCTTCTCGGGGACGACACAACATTGACAAACCTGGTACTTGATTTCGTCCTAACATCACCCTACTCAGAGCTACTTTAACGGCCTTGACTGTTAGCAGGCGCCCGTTTCGCTACCACCAGGCTGACTTGTGATACGGGATGGGTCGGGTTTTTCGCTGGTGCCGAAACACAGAGCTTCGGTGGCAGACGGGTTTTCTCCTGCCGCTGGAGCAGGCTTAGAGGCTCAGCGGCCCAGCGAGCTACACCAGCGGACCCCGGCCGCTGAACAGCGGCGGCGGCCGGGTTGAACGACCACAGACAACCGTCGGCCGCCAACTGCAGCAGCGACAGATTCCCCATCCTCCAAACCATTCCTTTCATCGTGACGCTTAAACATTCACAAACCCCATCCCTCCCAGCGACATATCCCCCACTCTTCAAACCATTCCTGTCATCAAACTCTCGTAACCTTACCATTCACAAACTTCCTCCTTCCCTCCCTTCACAAACATCAATTTACCGGTAAGTTTCACTGTCATTTATGTGTCTTAACGTAAATTCATGGGTTTTTTCCCATATTCATGGCATAGTACATGGATATGGGTTTTCCCATGTTGTCTTGCTGTAAAAGTGGCCACCGGTCTTAGTTAGGACGGCCGGTTTGTTTTGCGCGGCGTAGTTAGGTCGCCGCCCTCCTCGCGAGGCCGGTAACGTAAGTTAGGGCCACTAAAAAAAAAAAAAAAAAAAAAAAAAAGGGCTGATATTGCTAATTTATATTATTTACTTTGTATTTGAGCCTTAGATCTAGCATATTGTAAAAACTGGTACATTTTCTCGTGCATTTGGGCAGTGGCAGGTGTGATAGGTTGTACTGTTGTGTGTCACCAGCTGAGCGTGATCCAGCTGAGGCACCAGACGGGAGCCAGTCGAGTTTGAGCCGACTGGCCACTTGTCTCACCGCTGCGCCAAAACACATCTGGTCAGTAATTACTATCTTTATTTGTAACAGAACAAATGCCAGTTGTACCTTGTCATTTCTGCTGATTGAATTTATTTGCATTCATTCTGGCAGATGTGCATTTGTATCCGCATTTCATACAATGTGTGAACTGTCCGCATCAATGTCCGCATTTGATCCTTGGTTATGTTGTATGTGTGATTATTGGTTGTTCTTTTGCAGAAAACCACTCTTTGGACTCTTTCTGCACACATATGCTCTGGCTTGCTATCATGTTCCACAATACCATGTCTTTCCTATGTACCTTTTTGTTTCTTTTATTTAGTTGTGCAGGCAAGAGTGCGTTGACAGAGTTTTGGCACGGCAGAGGTGGGCACACTACCCATTTTTGATTTTTTACTCCAAAATATAGAATATCTCCTAAACTGTTCAGTTGGGGCAAGCTGCTCCTCTTGAATCCTCCCCCTTGGTAGCAACAGTGTCTACCATTGACCCAGTGATGTTAATGTTATCTGAAACAGACTGAAGTAAGTGTCAAATGCTACATGGATGCAATATTTGGGTGCTTCTGGTTATGTTTAAACAGCAGGGCTGTGTCTTGTGTTGATGTTTTGAATTTGCATGTGCTGCACCACATACCTAATAGAATGTTTGCATGCCAGAGAGAATCAGCATGCCAGCTTGTATCTGAGCTGGAATATGAGAAAGGGCTGTTATACTTTTGGGATGAAAATGGTGATCCGGAAAGGGAATGGGACTGGGTTGGCTCTCATTGAACCATCAACAACTTATGTGCCTCTGCATCTCTGGAGTGTGGTTACAAGTTACAATAAGATCAGTGATAAATTGAAGATAGCATGTATCAGCTCACAATGCAAGGTCATGGCTGTAACACTGAGTAATCATGTCAGTGATAAAAAATAATATGCCCATTACCCTTAGAAACCTAAACCATCCCAAGTTTTAATATAAGAAAATGTGTCAAATGCAATGCTTAATGATTGATTTTACACCAAACGTGACGCCTGTCTTTGAATAGGTATGGCGCGGACTTTCGCTGGTCAATGGTCATGGGGCATGCCTTGCCGTCACGATATTTGCTCGTGTTTTCACGCTCCAGCACCTATCAGATTTCGTGAGGGTGGACAATGATTTGTCGGACTCGGGACTGCATATGAACCGAGCAGTAGCCATGTTGGTGTGGCGGTTATGTAATTCGGCGAGTCTGGCCTCGGTTGCCGTCCGCGGACTAACGGCGAATGCTGTGGGCTGGTCCGCAGCAAAATGGTGTCCATGGGTGGAGAACCTGCCCCGGCCACCCCGGCCGTGGCCGGGGTAACCTTCAGCCGACCCCGGCGCGGCCGGGGTAACTTTTTCCACTTTTGTAAATCCTAAAAGCTGTCTCCATACGAAAAAAACTGCCATCTATAAAAGCGTCTCTCATTATTCTTATCTACCTTGAAAAGTTCTTGAAAATTTACTTTATTTTCATTTTGGAGCTTCTATGTTTTTAAGTCGCGCTGAGCCCGACATGTTTTATCAAACAGAAGTTAATCATATTTAAGGGCCGTTATCGTAAGATGGCACTGTAATAACATCACAAGACAGGACGAGGGTAATATCAGTGAGATAGAAGGACGAGCTGCTGGGGCTCAAGGCTCCCCCAACTTAACCTGCGCCAGGGTGGTGGCCTTATCGTAACACATTGAGTCGAGAGGTGGGCTTTTCACGCTTCTTCTAACTCGGCTACTGGGCTACGAGGCGAGAAGCAGAACGACGTTTGAAAGAGCGACAAACGTGATCAGAGAAATCTGGTCATGTTTTAGGCAAGCTCAATAATAAAATCACCATAAATCATCAAAAGCCAAATTTCTCTGATTTTAGCGTTCTCCGACACCTTTTCTCACAGTTCATGAACATTACGGAGCTTAAACACTGCAAAAAAAACATTCGATTACTCGTTTAAGGCTCGGTCGCGAATAATATATCAGGTGCGAGCTCAAATCAATAAGAGGGTCAAAACGGTCAAATTTGACATTTTGTTTTGTGTGGCAAGGTTGCAACTTCCACGGAATAAGCTTTGCGAAGGGCATGATGGCATTTTTAGCACGATCATCCAGCAAATTTGACCTGATGACCTGACCTAGCACTAGGTGACATGCGTCCGAAATTTTAAGGCGTGTTGCAAAATTGTTGTTACAATTACGAAATCTTCCGCACCTGCGTGCAGCAGTTTTCCCTAAAAACGTACAAACGGCAGACATCCATTATTCCATGCCACAGAATAGGGGTTTGTTGATAACCGTTGACAAATATTTGAGCATCATCGTCTTTCTGACTTTCGGTCGCCGGCCGGGGTAACTTTTTCAAACATTCTCCACCCGTGATGGTGTCGATAGATAAAGCGAAAAATTGAGATGGCTCACGATGAGAAACGGCGACGGCGACTTTGAAGGTTGACGTCTGAACGATAGAGACATCAGACGATGAAATGAAATCGAACGCAAATAATTCAGTGACTTCGCGGAAACACAAACTATTTCACATATGGCTGATAATATGGTGCGCCCTGTGTGCGTCTGTTGGCTAGGCACGCAGTCCGCCGAAAATCTATCCGTCTTTGGCGGCTGTTCCGTCCGCGCGCCGGCCCCCGGAGCCTCCGTCGACTGTCGTAATCACGCTGTTTATGCTATCGGCGTGAGTCACAGTCACTGAGCGCAGACCGCAGTGTCTAGTCAAAACACGCGGGTGCACCCATCCCGACTCGCTTTTGCTTTCGCTAGGATGTGAGGCTGGCCAATGATGCTCTAATTCGGAGGCATTGTCATTCTCGATGGGAGAGAAGTATGCTTATAACTTGATGCGGTGCCATAGCAAATTCGTAGCTTATATAAGGGACTGATTGGCACTTCCACATAATTTTAAATGTCATAGCCAGCTGGCATACTTACCGGCTGGCCCAATTCAGTCACCTCTGCCGCTAGCTGTCTGGCTAAAAGTGTGGGTCGTTGTGTGAGCTTTTGCGAATGTAACGCTAAGTGCGCATTCGCAGCTGGCAAATGACCATTATCTCCCTTCGCTATCGGGCAGTTTTATGACGACTGTGGGCTGTGCCATGGCACATGGTATACCTCACTTCTTATTGACCCACAGTATTCCATAGTTACTTAACGGAGCGGATGCATAGTCCGTAGTTTTCCGTCCGCTCTTCTCTAAAACCGGTAGCGACCGTCCGTGCCACGTGAACAGCGGAAATGTGGGGACCGCGCACCGCTTTGTGCGTTCTGTTGCAATGTCACCGTTTCGGCCCGCCGGGCAGCGACCTTCGCTCTGTGGTCGCTGCACCTGTCTGTATGTGTGTGTGTCGCACCCCGCGGCAGCGTGGGACACCGCCGCGGGGGCTGAATATAACCAGAATGGACCGGCTGAATCAACAGCCACCAGCTGGTGGTCAGGTCGGGGAAAGGCGAGGGGAGGGGAGGTGTCTACTACGCGGAACATCGATCCGACCAGCACGGCGGGCCGTTTGTGAACTAGGACTGGTTAGTTGTCGGAAATGTTTCGTTTGGCTGTGGAGGTGTTCGGTTGAGGCACGTGCTAACCGTGTTTGTATTCGGAAGGGTTCTGAAGTGGTGATAGTGGAAGGTATAGCGAACTATGCGGCTCTATTCAGTACCTAATAGTCTCCATCTTGTAAGTATTTTAGCGATTATTAGTTACGACCTCTGTAAAAAATCGCCATTGTATCAAGCTAATGCTTTTTCTGTCCATGTGTTTGGCTGTTTGTCAGTATTTTGGCGTCTGATGACGGCCAGCCGACCGTACGATTACCCACGCTCAAATAGTGTATTTTTAGATTGTAGTGTGTCTTCCAGTATGAGATGTCTGCGCCTTCTGTTTGCCGTCTGTGACTACATTTCTGCTCTTCCCCCGTCGGGGTATACTGAATGTCTGAGCTTACCTTCTCTTCCCGTTCCGCTGACAGACATACAAACGACACTGAGACACCGAAGCCGATACTGAGAAATCGCCCTCGCCGAGAGGCTGAGGACCTGTAGGTCATCTTGACCACGAGGCCGATACCTTCACGCCACCTGCCTCCAGACTCGAGCCGACAGCAGCGGTACGCTCCCTGTGAGCCGCTGAAGGCACGGCGCAATGGCCACCGTCCCACCGCCGACCACCCCGGCCGGACTGGATCCGTTCGTAGTCTGGGACGGCAATGGCACCGAGCCGCCGCCGCCCGATTACCCCAGCGACGACCCCAACGAGAACATCACCTGTAACCAGTACATCAAGCACAACACCACGTTCATCATCTACGGAGGATACGAGGGCGTGCCGCTGAACCTGGGAGCCAACGTCGTTCTCTGGCTGGTCAGTGACACGGGGTCAGATCAGGGTGGCAGAGGGCCGTTGGTTGGAGTCAGGGGTCAGAGGTCAAATGTCAGTTACTTGTAAGAATTCGGTGGGTCACGGACGGTACTCAAAAGACAATCTGAGGGCTAAGGGGAGATCAGAAATGGCTGGCTCGCCGGAGTTTGTTGTTTGTCGGTGAACAAAATAAAACCGCGCGTGAACATAAAACCTGAAGGATAGTATGGAGTGATCGTCGTTCGAGTGGGCGATAAATTGGTATTGTTGGTATTGTGGCAACCGACCGTCTGCCACACTTCTCCATTGACGTGCGGCGTGTCTCGTTATCACTCACAGGCGCTGATATTTCTGTTCTCACTGTTACGGAAGAGCGCGTGGAACTACGGACGGCTGGCGCTGGTCCACAAGAACGAGCGCAGGTGAGTGTTTGTGCCGGCCACTGCCCCTCCACACGGTCGGTGTACCTCACGGGTACCGAGAGTGTACCGGGCCGGTACTGAGACTGGGACGTGGAGATGGCTCTCTGTGTACGCTGTACAGTGTGTGGGCCACTGACACCGTCAGGCTTCTGTCACCCGCACAGTGATTAGAAAATATCGTTTTACAGTGCGGGAGTTGGCTGGGATTTCATCTCATGGGATAGCCTAACCCCTCACATAGCCGAATTAGAGGCACGTGTGTGTTTATGTGGTTGTGAAATTAGGGGTGCCTTGTGGAGCCCCGCGCTGTTCACTGCTGTATATAGCTGAGGGCGAAATTGGTGTCTTGGTGGTCAACTCATAATATGTTTCCTTTCATTCTGACGTCCAATGCCCTTTCTGAATTGTTTCTCTTTACGTCATTCCGGCCCTCTTATTTGACGCATCAGTTTACAGCCACTGCTTACAATGTTATGCCCTATAGCTTTCATTCGAGCCGGCTGAAAGGCAGTAGTCTTATTTTACAGCTGCCTCTGCCTCTGTCGTTGTGTGTCTGTCTGCGTGTGCTCAGCGTGGTGTGAGTATCGGAACATGTGTGTGTAGTCGGGGCACCCTGTGTGGTGTTTGGGCGAGCATCCGCCTCCCCCCCCCCCTCCCCAGCCCTCCGCCCGCCCCGTCCCCACCCCAGCTGTGGGTTAGGTGAGACGTGCGACTCTGCCGTCTGAACGTCAGCTGAAAACAAAAACACTGAACGTGGCCAGCCGACCGCGGAACTTTGGTCACCGCATTTCCGGGCAGGTTTCGCTCTGAGACGGATTAAGCTTTGGGGTGAAATGTATTGAAGCCTGCTTGGCCGACTATTAGTCTCACTTTGCTCTCTTGGCCCTTGGCCAGTCGCAAGTTTTCTCAAAGCAAGGCGATCATAATTCAAATGGGTGTGTTAGGTTCACTGGATCCGAAGATCACGCGCCTTCTTCGTTACATTACTTCCGCCATGGCTCACCGCTGCTGCTTTGTCGGGGTTTTAGATTTCATCGCGTGTTTAGCTCGAGCGGTAACTGAGGAACAGCTATTGGATCATATATTTATGTGAATGTTCATGAGATTTTCCACGTCCGCCGCGTCCCATGCCCGAAGACTGGTTCTATACGCCACCATTAGCCGCTCTGGCAACCTTGCTAAGCTCAGTGTACCTTTCCATTGAGGTGGCGTGTTTCTCTCAGTGCATCGTAAGTTTTGTGAATGCGGAAAATATTCAAACAAAAAATACTTGGCTTGTTTTATTATCAAAATCTGACATACATAAGCGTTTATTTTTGTTCAGGATTGGTTAAAAACTACACAATAGAACCGGGACAATATGATATAACATGTCATATTATCATTACAGCTGACCTTTTTTCTATCAGTCGTTGGTTTGTTTGTATTTTTAACACGACAAGAAACAGGCGTGTGATAAGTAGACAGAAAGGAAAGTGTGCCTTTTATATACGGCCACGACGTTTATAAACGCTTCCTTGTTGTCTGACATATGATCGGGGAGCGGTGGGGTGTCTGGGCACAAGGATCCGCCCCGCACATTTCATCGGATGAGTTTTTCAATGGCGCCAGCTGCCCGGGGACGTTTTGTCCGCTATTTTCAGTACTCTGTCATGACTACCCCGCGCCGCGGCTGTGGTCCGTCATTTTCTCGCCGGCGTGGCGCTGTGGAATGTGTGGTACGGCTGATTGGAGAGAGGAGTCCCGGTGAATGGAGAGAGGGGATGTGGGGTGCCGGCGACTGGTAGTTCGGCCCATGATTACTTTACTTATAGTTCGTCCGGCCAGACTGACTGACTGGATCGGGTTATCAGTTACTAGCCTATCGGGTTATCGGGTTATCCCACATCAGTTACTAGCCTAAGCCGAAGCTACTGTATACCCGAGTCATGTCCTAAATCAGTGACTATCTTAATTCCTAAACAGGAGTATTTGTTTTTGCTCTAAAGCAGCGTCACTGCTCCTGTGTGTCGGAGTCGTTATCTGTTGTATCGGTCACTGTTTGGTGGATGGCCGATGGGAGTCGCTGTTCTCATCTGAGCAGGCCCGACCAGCCACTAATCCGACTCAGTCCGTCATTCGACTCACGGGGACAGCCCGAACTGTCCTCTGTCGCCGGGGGTACGGCTAGAGGGGGGCGGGGAACTGGGCCTGGGGCGCGGCGACGGATGATATCAAGGCCGCCTCCGCCTCTGATGTAACCGTGAGATGTGAGCGGGCCGCGACTCATTGCGAGCCAGATATGACAGCCGGCTCCGTCAGCACGGGGCTGGTAGAGTCTACGCACGGCTTCTACAGACACCGATCTGAGAGAAAATACCAGTTATTTGAGTTGGTTTAGTTGTTTTCACTTCCAGATTATCGCCAGTGCACTGTTGTTTCTCTCGAATGGGGCTACTGATAGCTCAGATCGTCAAGTGTACACTCAAGACGTGATCATCTGCGCACTTACTACATTGTAGTAAACACAGATATATCTATGCAGACGTTCATTTATTTCTTCATGCTACATAAACACATGCTCATAATGAGGAAGGGCGTTTAGTTGTGTCGGGTGTCCTTTGTCTTTGTTTGAAGATATGTATTTGACTAACACACGTCTCTGTTTACTACTTACCAACAAAGTCCCTGGAGGATCTACAATCCACGCGCATCAGCGGTCTCACTAACGCTTCTCTAACCGTGTTCGCAGACTGCTGCTTAACCCGTTCTACAGGGGGACGTACAACATGTAGGTAGCCGGCGGCGCTCGTCCGCCGGCGCCCGTCGGCCTGCCTGTGGTGGTGGGCGGTGGGCGGGGTGGTTCACTTGTGCGTGTGTGTGCTATGGTGGCGGATCCTCTATACTTCTGTCCCTTTGTTTGCTGTTATGGTGGCGTTCTGAAAACTCTCAGTACCACACCAGTCATGGCAGTGGATGGGCGAATGGTAAAGCTACACCGGAAACACCTTTTACATACTAACTGGTGATGGCTATGCTTACACACAACTCACATATGCCAGAGCGAGAGCTGCGGCTTCGGGAAAAGGCCGTTACTGTTCGGGACGAGACTCACGGCCGAAGGAGTGGCTGATGGCTGAGACTCATGGCCACCCGTGCGGTGGAGCTGAAGGTTGCTTTGGTTATAGCTTCTGGTGGCGGTCGGCTTTGCGGTGTTGCGGTGTAGGCATTATGCTCGTGTTTTCCTCTAGGTTGTACAAAGCTGTTATCGTTTGATATTTGAGGTCACGGAGACGCTGTCGGGAAATAATGGGGACTTGTGGTTGGTGGAGAGGCATTGATGCATGAACTTATGCCATCGATCGATATGCAAACACAACCTTCAAAGAAAAGACCGATGCCAACCTTGTGAGCTGTGAAGTCCGACTTAGATTAACAACTTTTCCCGGTAGTTTAACTGCCACCCTATAAATGTACTAAACCCAGCTTTTATCGGCCACAGATACGTTATTCGATCATGACTCGCCGATATTGACCTCGGGCCCCTAACTGCCGACCTCTGACGTCACTGCCGTACCCCGCAGATGGACTCAGCTGTTCTACGGAAACGAGGAGACGATGGGCCGACTGCGCATGCGCGATCAGGAGTCGTTTCAGAATATGGAGCACAGCATTCTGGTGGACCGGGGACTCTTCTCGTGGATAGTGGCCATCTTCAAAATCGGGTGAGAGCCGACATTCGATGCTGTCATAAGTGTGAAGATGCTAATGTTTAATTCAACGCCCTTACCTGGCTGGTTACAGCCAAGCAAGGACTTTGGCGACCAATGAGGTCCCTAGGTCATATTGTGTGGTTGCACAAGGTCATCCTGTCGACGACTCTTTAAAGTAAATCAACCTGAAATACCGTATATATTGTGTAGGCTGTTGGCAATCCTTGCTTTCCAGGCCTGACACAGTAAAGTTTTGCGTATTGGGCCGGTGACCGAGTTGTTGACCATCCTCCTCCCTCCGCTCCGCTAGCGATGACGACATACTGCGCAAGTGCGGCACGGACGCTGTGCAGTATTTGTCCTTCCAGCGGCACATCATGGTCTACCTGACCATCGTCACCGTGGCCGCCATCGGCATCGTGCTACCCGTCAACTTCCAGGGAGAGCTCGAGGGGAAGGGCAAGGACTTTGGGCACACCACCATCTCCAACCTGGACCCCAGGTAAGAACGCTAATTCGAATGTATCCTCATTTTTTCAGCGACATTTAAGAACAGCAATTGATTATTAATGATGGTGTCATTTGCTGGTCGAGGTATCATCAGTGATTCAATACCGCTAGATGCGGTGTTCTATGCAATGTTATGACTCATGTACGCGCCTTAGTCGCTGTTTTTTTTTTTTGTGTCTGTAACTGAACGGTAGCCCTCGGCTTTCGTGGGTCTATCAACTGACCCCCCCCCCCCCCTCCCCCTTGTCTCCGTCAGCTCGTCGTGGCTATGGCTGCACGTCAGTCTGTCGGTGCTATGTCTGACCTGTACCGTCCCCCCCCCCGTCTCTCCGTCAGCTCGTCGTGGCTGTGGCTGCACGTCAGTCTGTCGGTGCTGTTTCTGACCTGTACCTCCGTCTCTCCCGTCAGCTCGTCGTGGCTGTGGCTGCACGTCAGTCTGTCGGTGCTGTCTCTGACCTGTACCGTCCCCTCCCCCTGTCTCTCCCGTCAGCTCGTGGCTGTGGCTGCACGTCAGTCTGTCGGTGCTGTGTCTGACCTGTACCCCCCCCCCCCCCTGTCATCAGCTCGTCGTGGCTATGGCTGCACGTCAGTCTGTCGGTGCTGTTCCTGCCTCTCGGCGTCTACATCATGCGCCGGTTCTCCTCTCAGCTCCATCTCAGCGGAGAGGACGGCTCGCCCGTCTCACGGACCATCATGATCACGAACGTGCCGCGCGCGGCCTGTAACCGAAACAGCCTCCTCAAACACTTCCAGTGAGCACGCGGCGGTGTCGGCGAGGACCGCGGGGGTGGGCGGGGAAGAGGGGATCTGGTGCCCGGGCAGGTGAATCTGCCCATGCGGTCACCGGGAGCGGGAGGGGGGAGCAGCTGTATGCCATTCAGTGCGATACGTCCCTCCCCTACCCCAGGAAGCCGGGATTTGCGCTCCGGCTTGTTTATTTTTTTTTTCCAACGGCCCGCGTGTGTTTATTCAGCTGAACCACGCGAGGAGGAAATGTTGTCGGAAGGCTGCCGGGGTGTGGTGGGACAATCATGGGCTCGGCTCGGCCTCAAAGTTCAAACATGGATGCGGAACTCATGTGAAAATCCTGAAGACCGTAACTATAATTGAAGCAAGCATTTTCCCGCTTGAACCGGTTATTTCTCCACACTCACAGAAGACGTGCGATTAGGCGGGGTCAAATTTTTAAGTCCGAAAATAAGCTACACGGCACATTTAACGCTTGGTAACCGCTAGGCAGGGCGCGCTTTGCTTTCCTTTTTTGAAAAGCTTGTCCGTTAGTTTTGTGTGATTGAATAGACGAATTTGATTGGGCAAACCAATAATTCACACGATCTACCGCCTTAGCACCTCTCTCACCCCTCTCACCCCCCCCCCCCCCCCCCTCCGTCCGTCCCCCAGGGAGGCGTACCCGTCGATTGGCCTGCAGGACATCCAGTTCTCGTACAACATCAGCCGTCTGATGGAGCTGGACCGGGAGCGGGATGCCATGTTCCAGGCGAGGCTGTACGCCGACGAGTACCTGGCCAATACGGGCGAGCGGCTGGCCATCCGGCCCTATATCTGCGGGAACATCTGCTGCTGCTGCGCCCGCTGCGGCTGCGTCGAGGTACGGATAGATGAAGGGGAGGGGAGATACGGCGATGTTGGATTGAAAGGCAGGGCAGGGGACGGGTTTATCGCTAGGAGTTAGGTGAGGCCGTTAAGGGCTGCCAGCCATTGCTATGGAAGCTCGACATTATGTGAGGTAGATTTTGAAGTGGTTGCTGTCGTGAGCATTGCTGGCATTGTTACGTTTTGTTTGTTTCATTCCTCGATAATTTTTAGCGTGAGTAGAATTGTCATCGAGCCTGATGCCCTTTTCCTGTCTGACCGGTATCCAGCACCATCCCCTATCCCTGCCATCCTGAACCAGATTTTCCTCTCTGCGCCGCTCAGGAGGTACCAATGCGCCCAGAGAGAGCGGCCCGCTACCTTCCACACTCTCCCGATCCTGGGGACGTCGGAGCGACTCCTGGACCCGCTCCTGATCCTCCGGACAGCAGGACTCCGCTCCTGAACGGACTCCGCCCTCCTGAGGATCCGTCCTATCCCGCCATCCTCGCCGGGTCCGTGGAGTCGGGACTGGAGGTGAGATGAACGAATGGATGACCGCTGCCTTAGGAAGAGCCGCTTAGTGACACTGAAATCGGTGGATAATAAATCCGTATCACCTTGTTTCGAAGTAGCTCTAGCCGTAGCTGCATTTCATCTCCGCAGCTCGTATTTGGCTTATGTGATTTCACTGATTCGGATCGCATTTTCCCAATCAGACATAGAACTGACACTTTACGTGCCGATTCTGTGTATCACTTGCCAATCGTGCAAGTGTTCACGTAGCGTGTGTGGTTTGTAGGTGGACGCCATCCAGCACTACAGTCGCGAGGAGAGCCGACTGAGTCGTCAGGTGGAGATCGAGAAGGCGGCCGCGCTCAACCAGCCGCTCGGCATTGCCTTCATCACGTTCAGGAGCAGAGAGGTCAGTTAAGGGCGACACGCTCAGCGGGCTTAAGCGGGATGTAGCATGTTCAAAGGGACGCGATTTAAGAAGCTGGACGATAATGAAATCTATGAACTACGTCGCGTTTTAGAGTGAAGCATTTTGAAGTGTTTCGCGGTCTGAGAGAAAAAAAAAACTTCCTAGATCGATTTTGTTATCAGCCTAGCTGTTGGTTTGACGTTCATCCTCCCACTCCCCTCAGATGGCGGCCCGGGTGCTGAACGAGCACGCGCTGCTGATGGGGTGCCGGTGTCTGATATAGCCTGTCTAATGTCCCTGTTTAATCCCCTCAGATGGCGGCCCGTGTTCTGAACGAGCACGCGCTGCTGATGGGGTGCCGGTGTCTGATATAGTCTGTCTAATCTCCTCAGATGGCGGCCCGTGTTCTGAACGAGCACGCGCTGCTGATGGGATGCCGGTGTCTGATGCTCTGTCTAATGTCCCCTTCTAATCTCCTCAGATGGCGGCCCGGGTGCTGAACGAGCACGCGCTGCTGATGGGGTGCCGGTGCCGCCAGAACCCGCCCTCGTCCAGCCTCAGCTCGGTACTGAAACCGCACCGGTGGCAGGTGCAGGTGGCGCCGCCGCCTGAGGACATCTACTGGTGGGTATATACAAGGGTTTCTGGTGGGATGAGGTAGGGGAGGGGTTGATAGGGTGGCGCTGCCGCCCGAGGATACATGCGCGGCACCGGTCACACTGACGAGCTGACAACAGTGGTATCAGCTGTCCGACAGGATAATGACATGCTGGTGAGTGTTACGGTCGGAGGCTAGGTCAGGTCGGATCCGTGTGAGCCGTGTCGGTTCTGCATGAAGGGCAGGGGTTGGTGGTTTCCCTGCAAAGTGCAAACGGCATTTCATTGATGAGGCTGATTTGCTAGATGGATGCGATATTGGGTAGTTTATTTAAATTGCCGACTGATTTAGCCGATAATGGACAGATTGTCTCAGTTCGACTCCGTCTCGTATATTGCTCCCTCAATTTCAAAACGTTATGTCTGCAGTTTACATTACAACCATCCTCACTGAAATAACTCTACGGCAAACGACAATATTTTACTTACGTCGTCGTTCAGTCCACAAAAGAAAGCATGGTCCTTTGGAGGGTCACATCTGATGGTCACGTTGCTTCACATAAGTCGATTTCGATAACTCTTCTAACCGTCCCAGTCTGGCCAAATATAGGCAGAACCTAAGCCATTCTCCTCCACGATGGGTCTATATAGGGGCCTCTGTTCTGACCAACCCCCTCACTGGCGGGTCTCTGTTCTGACCGTGTCCCCCGTCTGCCCGCCCACAGGCAGAACCTGAGCCACTCGTCTCTCTGGTGGTACGTGCGCTCCTTCTTCGTGAACCTGGTGCTGTTCCTGGTGCTGTTCTTCCTGACCACGCCCGTCATCGTCGTCAACTCGATCGACGTTGTCTCGCTCACCGACCGCGTCAAGGCTACGGTACGGCGATACAGGGGGTGACGGGGTGAATTGAGATTGTGGTGGGTCAATGGGGGTCCGTTGTGTCAACGGAGTCCGTTGTGTCAACGGATATCCCAGTTAGGCAGCCTAGATGGCTGTTTCTTGAAGCATGTCAGTGATGCGTCTGATGTTCGTAGTAAATTTTTCCTCTGTCGCATTGCTGTCCTCTTGTTTATGTTACGTCCTTTCAATTGATAACAGTATGCCTGTTCAGAATTAACCCTCGCCGGCACAGGCCATTTTGAGTCCTTCGACGGCACAAGGGGGGGGGGGGGGTTGGTACGACCCCCCTCGCGTTTGGCCCCTGATCGAGCTAGAGCTTCGCGGAAAAAAACGAGCGTGTTGCCCGTCACGAGAGGAAGCCGATGATACCCAATTTTAAGGTCCTAGGTCATCGGGTGACCTTCCAGGTCAGGTCAATGACCCGAAAACCGGGAAAATCGGGACCTGTTAGAAAGTCGTAAAGTGTGGCTGCTACCTATGTGGTTTTCCGGGGTGCTGATCACGAATATCGTGTTAGTTTTGATCAGAGATGATGTCTTTAAGCATTTAGACCAGGTCGGGTCAGGTCAGGTCAGGTCAACCGGTAGGGGTTGTGACGGGTATTCGCAATACGTGTCAACCGCCTCGGACAGCTTCGTAACATGTTACGAAGGCACCCAAACTACTTCGTAAATGTTCAAATGGTTGCTAAATTCGAATTCAGCTCCAAAAACTAGTCTAGAAACATGTAAAACTCGAAAAAGTGAACCGAGGTCACCCGAGGTCACCAAAGGTCAATGACCTGACCTGACCTTCAGGTGACCTTGACACCCACCCTAATGCATGGGAGCAACATCAAATCACATGTTTGAACGTTTGAAACCACGAAAAGCTTGCAAACGCGCGGCTAATGCGAGCCGACATGCGCCGAACCGCGATTTCGGCCAAACATGGTCACAGAAAAGAGGTCACAGGTCAAAGGTCATTTGGGTCAGGGTCATGAAATTTTCAGGGTAGGTGTAAAATTGATCAATGCGAGGGTACTGAAAGTTTCGTCGCGATCGGCCGCTTTTTACGCGAGTTATTCGCGAAAAACCTTAGGGGGGGGGGTTGCATCACCCCCCCCCCCTGTGCCGGCGAGGGTTAAGCATATAGTGATGTAGTTACGCGATAAGTATTACTGCAATGACCCCATCTTTCTAACTTCTCCGCCCGTCCACCCCCAGAGCCGCCTGGTGTCCGAGTTTCTGCCGACGCTGCTGCTCTGGACGATCGCCGCTCTGACATCTGTCCATTTCCCCACAGAGCCGGCTGGTGTCCGAGTTTCTGCCGACGCTGCTGCTCTGGACGATCGCCGCTCTGACATCTGTCCATTTATCCACAGAGTCGTCTGATGCTTGGTTTTCCATGTATCCACCCACAGAGCCGCCTGGTGTCCGAGTTTCTGCCGACGCTGCTGCTCTGGACGATCGCCGCGCTGATGCCCGTACTGGTGGCCTTCACCGATCGCTTCCTGTTCCACTGGACGCGGTCCTCGGAGAACTACTCCGTCATGGTGAAGACGTTCATCTTCCTGCTCTTCATGGTGCTCATCCTGCCGTCACTAGGACTCACCAGGTGCGGACGGGGTGCATATTATATGCACTTTTGTACATATAATATGCTTGGCGATGGGCGCAAATTGGTTGTAGCAGTCAACGCGCCCTAACCGGAAGTGTCTATGGCGGCCACACGTAGTCATGACGCTGAGGGTTGTGACTGGTGACTGGGCAGCAGTTTGCCTTGTTCGAGTTGTTCAGTGCTTAGATCCCTGAACTTGCTTCTTCTGAACATGAGAATGTTTGCGGTAGTTGCCAGTTGCCACCATGAGTGAGTGCTGTCTCGCGTCATCTGACCCCTTCCTCCATCTTCATCTCCGTCTTCTACCCTCAGCGCTCGTGCGTTCGTGGAGTGGGCGGTGCAGACCAAAGATCAGACCTACCGCTGGAGCTGCATCTTCCTGCCCGACAACGGCGCCTTCTTCGTCAACTACGTCATCACATCTGCCTTCATCGGCACCGGCCTGGAGATCATCCGCTTCCCCGAGCTGTTCGTCTACGCCTTCCGCATGTGCATGGCCAGGTGGGAGACGCAGTGGGAGATGCTGGGGGCAGGGGTAGTGACCGCCTTTAAGTCGTCGTGTTTGCTGTCTTAAATTCGTCGTTTTAATGTTTTTCGAAACGGTATGATATTTGTAGCATTTTTGTGAAAGCCTAACGTGATCTCAAGGGTTTCTTTAATCTGCACCGGAGCCGGACTCTGTGATAAAGGTGCTTTGTAAGGACTTTCGGTGATCCCAGGCTCTCAGCATTCGCTCCCTCATTTCGTTTTCACGCTCTCGTGTAATTGACTCTGAACATTTCCGCTCCCAGATCCCAGGCGGAGATAGCCAGCGTGCGGGCCGCCGTGCTCTGGGAGTTTCCGTTCGGAATTCAGTACGCCTGGATGCTGCTCATTTTCGCCATGACCACCGTCTACTCGCTGCTCTGTCCGCTCATCACGCCGTTCGGTGAGAGCTCGCGGCGTCCTGTTGTCAACCTTCATGAAATCTACTCTACGAAAGTCTACGCCACTCATGATAGTCCGACTTGATATCGTATTGAACTCTCTATGGTGTCTAAAGCGAGAGAGTTTGGTTGTTGTTCCATAGGTGTAACTTCTCAATACTTGTGTCGAGTTAGCGCATGCATTTTCTTACCGCGCGCCTATGACGGTTCTTCATTGGCGTCTTACTGACTAGGTAGTCAGATGACCAATGCTGCTGTGTTGGAAGAAGTAGTCTGACTACAACATATTTACTTGTCGATCTGTTGTCCAGGCGTTTTTGTTCTGACTAACAATTTATTTCTCTCGCGTGTCGTCTTATCGGCGCTCACTCACCTCCCCCCCCCCCCTCCCGCAGGCCTCATCTACATGGTCCTTAAGCACCTGGTCGACAAGCACAACATCTACTTCGCCTACGGAGCGTCCCGCATCAAGAAGCGCATCCACGTCACAGCCATCAACTTCGTCATCTTGTCCATCGTGCTGACGCAGCTGTGTCTGTGCTTCTTCGCTTACATTCGGCGGGGTCTGCGGGACATAGCCATCTACTCGCTGGTGGGCCTGAGCGGCACACTGCTGCTGCTCATGTCACACGTGCTGTTCCACTGGTTCCAGCTCTGCAGCCCGATCCGATACGAGGTAGGTGGAGGGGGTGGAGGCTGGGTGGAGGGGCTACATGATGAGGGTTGGATGGTGACGGAGGAACAGAACTGCGGGATTGCTGATAATCGATGGGGTTGGAATATGTCGGAGTGATTATGCGTCTAGACTGTGGTGTTAGCTCGTAAGGCCGGAACTAGTTTTGATGCACGGAAACCATAATTTGATATTGACCTCTCACTAGCCGCAGTGTCAGTTATGTAGTCTGATGGCGCTAAATGTCTGTGTCTCTTACAGACTATCGACTCGTCTCAGCTGGAGGACGCGGCCGGCGGCGGAGCCAGCAGTGGTGACGAGTCTCCGCCGCAGCAGCCGTTTGTACCGAGCGTGCTGCAGCGGGCGCCCCAGGTCCGCGTCAGGGACACAGGTCAGTCATCTTGTCCCTCCCCTCCAGTGTACCTTTTGGGGGTTTTTGTTTCTTATTTTTATATTTGGGGATGTATATAAGTGTAAGATGATTTTGAAGTGGTTGCAGTTTGACGTGACTGAACTCCTGTGTCATTTAGAACTCGATCACGTTATGTGTGGTGTTAATGAGGGATGCAGAGGTTTGGACGGACGAGCATGACGTATTGGGGGACTCTCCGACACTTCGGTACCTCTGAGTACTTCTCTGACACCGGCGCCCGTCAGGTGACGTGTACTCGTACCCGACGGCGGCTGCGGAGACCGAGACGGTCCGGCGCCGCTCGTACGGCTCGAACCAGGAGCCGGCTTCCAACGGCAGCACCCCGCCCACCGGGGCCGGCGCGGGGGATGAGGAACACCAGCTTTACCAGAACTATAACCAGGTGAGGCAACAGATATACCAGAATTACTACCAGGTGAGGCAGGAGATAAACCAGAATTACTGCCGGGTGAGACAAGAGATATACCAGAATTACTGCCGGGTGAGACAGGAGATATGCTAGAATTACTACCAGGTGAGACAGGAGATATACTAGACTTACTACCGGGTGAGACAGGAGATATACTAGATTTATAGTCTAGTGAGGAACGGGCTACAAGCTCTCTTTGCGAAGCTGACTGCTTTGATCAGGTAAGATTCTCAGTCTGTATCAGTGCCAACCTGTCTCGTCTGGTCATGACAACCATAGACGGTCGATATTAACCTTCATCGGCCCTCATCATATCGGTATCCTTCTGAGCTCAATGTCTGGATGGTTTTATGCTTGTTACAAGTTTTCACTGGATGTGCTCGTTCATTGTCACTTTATGTTCAGTTATGTTTCGTTTCAAACTTGCACTGGCATGTGACGATTCATATTTTGCTGCTTTAGATGTGCTTATTACGAATGTCATGAACGATCATTTTACGTTCAATTATCTCAGTTCAAAAGTTTCATTCTCGGTAATGCACGTCTATAAAGGTTCACCCGCTCTTTGCGTATTGCGCGTCGCCTGTTCTGCCGCCCGGCGCCACTTACTGGATAGTCGAGGCTCTACCTCAGCCCCCTGACGGACGGACGTGGCGACTTTCCCAGGAGGGCGCCGGTGAGCAGCTGCCTATGGCAGAACGGTCGGCGGGAGGCGACCAGCAGGTGTGATCAGCGCCGCGACGCCCCGGACTGGGCGCCCGACGCCCCCAGGGCGCCAGTGACTGAGGTCTCGGCGCTCTGAGCCCTGCTCTGAGGTGCCCCAGGCTTGGCTCCCCGGCCTGCGGCATCACTAAAGGCGTCACTTTGTAAGCGGGTCCACGGTATCACAAGACTGAGTGGCAAGTTGGACACGGATCGGCATCTCCAAGTTTGCCTGCCGTAGACGAGCGGATGGGCTGCTGGACTGATCTATATCACCGTGACTTCCTCTGTCATGACCGTTATCTAGCTTGGCTGGATAGGACGAGATATGACATCACACTACCTGACGTCATAGTGGCGGAATTGCGGTAGAGTGGCTCATACACGTGTGCCTTCTGTATGGGTGGAGACCTACACTGTGTTCGGGTGCGTATTGATTCCACCAAACCGCGGCATCGCAGTCCGCTGAGGCCTGCAGTGTGTAACGATCCCCGTCTGCGTCTTGTGTTCATCTTTTACTTACTTTAATCGGAGTTAAGACCATACTTGGATCGTAAGACTGTGTCAATGCAATTCTCTTCTCGTGTCACTTCGTTTGTACTTCAAACTCTATTTTTTTAATGGATATTTTTCCCGTATTCTGGAAAGCTAAACAAATAGCGGGTCTTTTCGTTAAATTTAATGATCCCAAAACTAAGCAGTTTACGTACGAAGTGCCTCATACCGATTCACTTATTTTCTCATTATTCGTAAAATAATCCACATCGTAACGCCTGTATGAAGGTCAATATTGTATGACATATTGCATGTTAAAGCTCATATATTATTTATTTGTGTTGAGTTGTACAGAGGCTACTCTATGCGGCTTCAGAAGCTGCTTCTCCATACTTCAAATCGCGTCTTCATGTGTGATCGGGTTATCCTAATTACTTCTAAATTGGCGTCTACTTAAATACCGCGGGTTTACCTCAGACAACAGCTTCGGAAAGGTGCATATTGGGGTGATGGATTCGCTTTGGTGCTGATAAATGTGATATAGATAGCATTCATATATTCGCGTGTATCGTGCGTGGTGGGTCCCGCTGCTGGCGTAGGATTTAGGTCCGTCTGAATGTCTGCGTTATCGTGTGTATTAATTCGCCATGTAGATGTGCCCATAGATTCTACCGGGTACCTCTGGTGGCTGCTGGTGCCTTGCGCGATATAAGACGGTCGTTCATGACGCCTAGTACAGTGTTCCCAATAGCGCGTATGGTGGTCGGAGGGCATCTAGTCATCGGTCTCTGTCTCGTCTCTTCGCGGACATCTGCGGTCTCTGGTTGAGTTGTAACGGTGTTCGTGCAACGAGCTGAGCATAAATCGGCCGATTTTGTCACTGGGGCAGCAATGTGGATGAGAGCGTCCTCAGCAAACAGGCATAATAAACACATTAATTCCGTCACGGTGTGGTGCGACTCGCCTGCCGCTTCGTTCGACCCGCGACCGTAACGCGAGCTACCGGTGTCGGTGTGACGCTCTATAACAGTGTCGCAGTCTTAAATGGTCAGCTCGCTAGATGGGGCTGGCGCAGTCATTGTGGGTGTTCAGAAATATATCATCTCGTTCGATATACGCGTATATTTTGAGTGAAAATTATAGTTTTATACGTTGTGGTGAGTTTCTCTACCGACGCTACTGCTCTACATGATGGAGAGCTGCGCCACTCATGTAACTCTCTTCCAAGACTTTCACGTAATCTACCAAGATATCTTATTCCTCCTTGGCTCGTCTCCGCGCCTTCCCTATTCCGTATTTGGCCGTGCCTGGCCTAGTCCGTGACCCCCTGTGCATCACCCGTGCCCGTGTTGTGCCCTTCATGCGCTGCATGCTGTGTTGTTTGCATGTTTCGGTCTCCCTGATCAAGTCGGAGTGCTGTAGGGGTTCCCCGCACGTGGCGGTGAATCAGCGGAGTGTCAACCTTGCAGGTGAGTTCTCCTGTATCACATCTGCACTTGAGACCGCCGGATGTATTTTTGAACTCGGGTCAGTACGGTCCTTGTTACCATGGTTGGGTGGCAGCTACAAATTCCCGGTTTTCGATTACTGCACGCGTTCAGGTATACGTTCTCATGGTCATTTATTTTGCCGATTTATTTCACTCATTCCTTTTATCGTTTATGTTCACCTCCAGTCCCCGGTTCCCCTCTCGTTGGTTCTAACACAGACTGTTCCGTTTTCAGGTGCCCAGCGTGGCGGTTTTGGCTGGTTCGGAGACCAGAGTTGACCTGTTCGTGGCCTCGGACGACGTGTGAGCCGGCTCCCGTGGCTGTCCTGACCTGTTCATAGAGCGTGTCTGCTCTCCGGCACCACGGCGGGAGACGAGCTGTATTCGGTACGGCATGGGAAGGTCCTGTGAGATCCGACGGGCAGAGTGTGGGAATGGATGAGAAGGGTGTTTCGAAGGGGGTCTTTTCTGACTTCTAAACCGGTTCCGGTCTGGGGGTCGAATACGGTGCTGGTACTGCGATAAGGTGGTGACTGGTGGGTCTTACGTCATATTGCGCTGGTTAAGTGCTGTCGGGAGGCCGATGTTACCGTGAAATGACACTATGTTGTTTGTTGGAGTGGGTTGGTATGTTAATTGTTCGGCAAAAAGTAGATGTCGGTGGAAGGATTCCATCAGAGTAGTGGATAGCGCCAGTTGACTGATTTTCGTCTATTTTTGTGATTATTTATGTAGCTTAGATGATTGGTTCATTGTTGATTATGCCGCCGGTTTCTTTCACTTCCATACATAGTCTCCTTACTCCGTTTCTTGCCGCCCACTGGCGGCGTCTCTCGTGGAACCACGTTGCTCGCCTCTCAGCGCTGGTTTGCTGGTTTGCAAGAGCGCTGTGCTTCGATATCGACCCCTACTACGTCTGCTGCCGCAGCCCGCCTCACTTCGCCTCAGCGTGTTTTCACTGCGTCGTCTGCCGCTGTCCGCCTTACCCTTCGGGGTGGTTTTGTGGATCAGGAGTTGCAGATCAGTAGGCATGGTCTGAAATTTGAGCTTAGGGATTTAGATCAGCTTGATGCTTCATCCTTTCAGCTTGATGCTTGAAAGGGAAGATCTTACGAGTGTTCTTAAATGTGTGTGTACCTAGTGAATTTCAACTGTTATTTTTTGGTAGTTTGGAAATGATTTGGGCGCCGTATGTCTGGAACGGATGCCCAATCATGCGAGAACAGAAATCAATGTTCCTGCCTCCTGGAGTTTGTATATTCTGCGCTTACCTGGCTCTGTAAACGTTAGATGTTGAGTTTGCTTTCTTTTCCGCTCGAACGCATGCGGTATAGTCTCGATTGCGTCCGACTCGTGTTCGGGAATGTGCGTTGTTGATCGATATGATGTATGGCTTATGTGTATGCAATGTGCTGCCTTTCAAGAAGCGTGCTGCTTTCTGGGATTCGGTTTGCTCTTGTTCTGCCGGCTTTGCAGGGTGTTTTTGTCTTCCGTGAGTGTCAGTCATTCCTACGTGTGTTTTGTTTGAAGTCCGAGTAAGCGCTCTGATAAATCGTTAAGAATTAATATTCTCCAGATGCAGTCATGGAACGGATGGGACGCCATCGCTACGAATTACGATGCTGGTTATGTTTGGAAGACGATTGAGCTTAAATGTTGCGGCTTTCCGTTCGCTGGGTATTGCACGTTTGCAGTGATGTTTATGAGGCAGTTCTTGGAAAAGCTGTATCTAACTAAAACCATGGGCACAGTCTGTGTAAGGCCTTCAATGAATTGAGCAGCCGGCCGTCTATACAGCGTTCTATTGCGATCGTCGATAAGAAGCAGTGACTGCCAACCTTAAGCAGCCAATTGTTTGTGAACTTTACAAATTGGCTCTTTTCGTTATTTGGCTAACTCGGTAATGCTTGCTACTTCTCAGACAGCTGTTGCATTTATCGTACTCTTACGGTGACTGTTGCATTCATCGTACCCGTACGTCCCGCTTACGGTAACTTGCCAGCTATGCCCACGCTTTTAGGGGGCAACAGCGCTATCGCTTACTACTCAGTGCCTCATGAAATAGTTTAGCAACGTAACGCTGCACTCTGATAGTGAAATATTTTAGCGGGGGTTGTGAAAGATAAAGACGCCGCAGAGATGACACGTAGACGGAACTAGTGAAATATGGTTACACTATACCGTGTCAGGAGTAGTTTTCACTCGATGTCGAGAGCTTTCGTCTGTTCCTGCAAATGTTATCAGTTGTGTGAATACACGGAGAAGAAAGGTGTGTGTGTGTAGTTTCAGTGATGCTTTTCGATGCTAAGTGATGCTTTCCGCGATGCGAGTCGGATGGACTTCGCTCAGGCGGTGTCAGGTCGCTGCCGCCGGGGCCAAGCTGTGTCCGGGCAGGCGGTGAGTCAGTGAGCGAGATGGACTGACGGTGTGAGGGTGCGCGCTGAGGAATACAGAATCTACAAGCTATTTCGGCAATCATGGCGAACTTCGACTTGAAACTTATCCCGGAGTATGATGGCACTAGTGACTTTTCGTGTTGGTATGAGAAGGTGGAACTGGTGTGTGGCCTGCAAAAACCGGCAGTGGACTTGGCCGTGGTGGTGCCGTTGAGACTGACAGGGGGTGCCTCGGCTGTTTATCGCCAACTGAGTGAAGCCGACAAGGCGGACGCAGGGAAAGTGAAGGCGGCTTTGCAGCGTGCGTTTGCAGTCGACAAGTTTAAAGCCTACGAAGAGTTCCGAGATCGCCAGCTGCGGGTCGACGAGTCCGTCGATGTGTTTCTGGCGGACCTACAAAGACTGTCGTCGATCTTCGGAGGCATTAACGAAGAGGGATTGAGCTGCGCATTTGTGGCAGGACTGCCCGAGTCCGTGCGGCACGCTCTCCAGACAGGCGCCCGCATGGAGTCCCTGTCTCTGTCGGAGATGGTGGACCGGGCCCGTGCTATCCTCTGTCGAGATAGCGTTCTGGGGGTAGCTGCAGCGGCAGACCACCGCGGTCCGCGCCGTCAGGAAGCCACCGTTTGCTATGCGTGCGGACAGCCCAACCACTTGGCCCGCGATTGTCTTCGTGGTCGAGGTGGCCGTGGACGTCGAGGTGGTTTGGGCGGAAGCAGGCTCTGCTTCCGGTGCAGCCGACCCGGCCACGTGGCAGCTACCTGCCCGGAAAACGGCGGCGGAGAGGTGGCCTCAGCGCCAGCCTCCTCTCCGGCTCACCAGTGAGTGGCGCTCTGCCGACCACGCGCCTGTCGGTGGACGGAGTGATGTGTCGAGCCCTCGTGGATACCGGATGCACCGTGAGCGTCGCGCACTCCTCCGTTTGCCGCCGCTGGTCTGCGGAGCGAATCAACGTTGTGACACTGAGTGGAGAACGATACGCATGCGAAGGCAGAGGTTACGTGTCAGTGCAGACCATGTTTGGTGCTCGAGTTGAGTTGGAAGTGCTGGTGTCTGCTAGAAAGCCTTTGAACTTTTCATTCATTCTGGGAATGAACGGTGTGACTGCTCTGCAGGGCGTGTTCGTTAGTGCATCCAGTGAAGTGAACTTTGGAGTGGACTCAGCTGTGCCGGCCGCTCCAGTTGCAGCGGCTGCCAGTGGCGTCTCGGATGGAGCAGCCTCATCGCTGCATCCGGGCTGCAATGAGACGGCGGCGCAACCCGAACCGACACCGACCGACCTGCACCCGGACCGGGCACCAGTTGTGGATGCACCAGATTATGCCGTGTACTTTGATCCGACATCTAAGGCGTGGAGAATGAAATGGAAGTGGACTGACGGAGCAGAGCCGGAGTGCTTGCAGAACACTGTCGCACAGTACAGGGTGCCGTGTGACGCTCGCCGTGAATTTGACGATGAACTCAAACGTTGGGTGGAGCAGGGCTGGCTTATTCCCTACAACGAGTCAGAGCTTGGCCCACCAAAGGGTCTGGTGCCTTTAATGGCAGTTCAACAAAAGAACAAATCGAAAGTGAGACCTGTGCTTGACTATCGTGAACTGAACAATTACTTGACAGCTCACACAGCTGACGCAGACGTCTGTGCGGACCAACTGAGGAAGTGGCGACGACATGGCGAAAACGTTGCGGTCGTAGATCTACGTCACGCGTATTTGCAGATTCAGGTTGACCGCCAGCTGTGGCCGTTTCAGACGGTGATGATCGAAAACCAGAGACATTGTTTGACACGGCTCGGTTATGGATTGTGCGTGGCTCCGCTCGTCATGAAGGCGGTGATTCGGACGGTTCTGGAACGTGACGCGGACGTAAACCGGGCAGTGCTTCCGTACGTGGACGATCTGCTGGTGAACGAGGACATTGTTAGCGCAGAGCGAGTGGTGGCTCATCTGGCGAACTTTGGTCTCGAGTGCAAGCCTCCAGAGCGGGCGGCAGGCGGTGCGCGTCTGCTCGGTCTGCGAGTCTCACGGGAGCTTGGCAGGCTGGTGTGGAGCAGAGACAACCCAGTCGGACCACCACCGGCTGTGCTCACGCGCCGTGGAGTGTTCTCGTGGTGCGGACGCCTGATCGCTCACATGCCCGTGTGTGGTTGGCTCCGCCCTGCCGTGGCCTGGCTGAAACGACGCGTGAATGACGTCACACAAGGATGGGATGACATCACCTACGACGGAGTTCTGCAGAAGCAGATTAGTCATGTCGCGGCTCGGTTAGCCAGTCACGATCCGGCACACGGTCTGTGGAGCGTGCGGAGCGACCGCGCTGTGGTTTGGGTGGATGCGAGCTCCGTAGCAGCGGGTGTGGTGGTGGAGTCACCTGACGGCGACGTCATTGAAGACGGATGCTGGCTGAGGAAGGATGAATCCACACACATAAATGTTGCGGAGCTAAATGCGGCCGTGAGAGGCATCAACGTGGCCGTCGCTTGGGACATGCGTGTCATCGATCTGCGCACGGACTCGGTCACAGTGCACCGTTGGATCAACGATGCATTGAGCGGCCGCACTCGGCTGCGCACCAAGGCACACGGAGAGATGTTGATCAGACGCAGGGTCGACATGATTCGACAGCTGGTGGATGAGCTCGAGCTGTCGCTGTCTGTAACTCTAGTGCGGAGCGCAGCGAATCGAGCAGACGAGCTGACCCGAGTGCCGAAAGACTGGGTGCGTGATGAGTCATCGCCTGCAGCTACTGAGACAATGGCCGGCTGCGAGGCTGCGGCCAATGGGCTGGCATTGCCTAACTCTGATGACGATTCATCGGGTTCGGCAGTACTGAGAGGAGGCGATCAAGTCGCAGCTGCAGGTGGTAGCAGCGCTGAGGTGGATCGGATGACGCCGCGGGGAGACTCGGCCGGCGCGGCAGAGGACCGGACGGAGGATCAGCTTGCACCAGGAGGCTCTGCTGATATTGCGGAGGCCATCGCAGGAGTGCATGACCGCGCCGGACATCCCGGGGTTCGTCGGACACTGTACTTTGCACGGCGTGACATTTCAAAGGACGTGACGCGAGCTCAAGTGCAAAATGTGGTGAGCCAGTGTGACGCGTGCCGCTCAATCGATCCGGCGCCAATGAAGTGGAGGCATGGCTCGTTGGAAGTGTCTGACGTATGGAAGCGACTGGCAATTGATGTAACGCACTACCGGGGCCAGTCGTTTCTCTCGGTTGTGGACTGTGGACCCTCGCGGTTCTGTCTGTGGCGACACCTGAGTCGTCCGGACGCTGATGTCACGATCGCTCAGCTCGAACAGATCTTCTTCGAGCGCGGGGCACCTGAGGAGCTGCTTTGTGATAATGACACCATCTTTCGCAGTCGGAGTTTTGCGGCTTTTGCAGCGAGGTGGGGCGTGCGTCTTCGATTTAGGGCGGTTCATGAGCCGGCTGGCAATTCGATAGTTGAGCGGAACCATCGCACGATCAAGGTCATTGCTGCGCGAAAACAATGCTCGGTGGCCGAGGCAGTCCACCTGTACAATGTAACGCCGCGCGAGGGTGGATCTGCACCCGCGAGTGTCGTGTTCCGGTACAATGTGAGGGACAATGTGCGGCCCGCTGCTGCACCGCCGGCGCCCAACCCCGTACCAGTGAACAGTGAGGCAGCCGCGTATCGTGTTGGCGACCCTGTCTGGGTACGTCGTCGGGGAACTCGGTGTGTTGATGCGTCGCGTCCCGGCACGGTGTCTGATGTCGTTTCTGAGCAGGTCGTAGAAGTCGATGGAGTGCCGTGGCACGTGAGAAATTTACGCCGACGGAATGCCGCCGTCGAGGAGGGGCCCGTTAGTGAGGGCGACAGTGAGGGAGAGAGGGACGGTGAGAGTCTGGTCATTACCGTGCCGGTGGTGAATGATGCGGGCTCAGAGGGGAACAGTGGGCCGGAAGTCGTGGAGGGAGAGTCAGCTGAGATTGTGGGTGAGGAGGAGCGACAGATTCCACGTAGAAGCGAGCGGGAACGTAGACAGGCCCAGTATTTCCAATCGATGGGTTGATCCTTCGAGATCAAGGGTGGAGTGTAGTTTCAGTGATGCTTTTCGATGCTAAGTGATGCTTTCCGCGATGCGAGTCGGATGGACTTCGCTCAGGCGGTGTCAGGTCGCTGCCGCCGGGGCCAAGCTGTGTCCGGGCAGGCGGTGAGTCAGTGAGCGAGATGGACTGACGGTGTGAGGGTGCGCGCTGAGGAATACAGAATCTACAGTGTGCTATGTGTGCTAACATGGTGAAATGATGTCAGTCCTATCAAGCACCGTTTGCCACTGCCAAGCTGCATCGTCCTTAATGGGGCGACTGTGTTGCTAGGAGTAGGTGCGGTCGAAATAGACGGTCGAGCTTTGAATTGTGGTCAGCAGATGGCGATGCACTGACTAGAAACGTCCACCTATGAACGACGGTGTTTCAGGGCAGGTGGTAACGATGTTACGATATTGAAGCAACGCCGAAACAGGCGGGTCCTCACATCTGGATCAGCAAAGGGTGCAGTGACCGTCATCGAACAGCTCGAAATGTTCGGCAAGGCTGGATACGACTTATTTGGAGGACTTATTGTCCTGTGCATCCTCTACAGGCCAGATATGTATCCACATGGTGGCTTGTAGCCAGTTCTGGCCTCCTGGTCTGTGAATGTTGACCGGTGTCCAGTAGCCGTTCAATATCCGTCGGTTAGCTGTTCACCGGTCTACCGGTCTGTAAAGGGTCGCTTCGGGGCAACCGACCAACCGCCCGGCTGACAGGTCTGCCAAGTGCCAACTGAGCTGACCGACCAACCGACGGCGGCGGTGACTGGACCGCCAATGTATGTAGGCCAGACAGTACACCAGACACGTGGCGAGCCGCCAACAGCGCACGGCGCTCGGTGAACCGGGCTGTGCCGAGCAGAGGGTGGGGACGGGACGGTAGAGGGAACATGACCGGTAGAGGATGAGGGGGGGACGGTAGAGGATAGGGAACGGGACGGTAGAGGGTAGGGAACGGGACGGTAGAGGGAATATGACCGGTAGAGGATGGGGAGAGGGACGGTTAAGAGGGCGAGGAAGGACGGTAGAGGGTAGTGAAGCGCACGGTGTGAGGATATGGGAGTTTGAGGACTATGAATTTTAGTGTTTGCTGGACCGAAAACTGATGGAACGATGGCCAAGATGTGAGGGGAGGAATAGTGGGATAAGGGGCAGGAAAAGATCGTAAAGCATGAAAAGCGGAGGCTAGAGGGAAATGGGCAGAATGATATAAGGATAAGGAGCGCACTTCTACAGTAGCTCGAGTCTGTAATGTGTTATATACAGCTGTGCCGTATTGCATTCTTCGTGTGGTGTTATGCTACACTGGGCTTCTGCAGTCTCCCGCAGCGCTACGCATTTGTGCCTTATTGCAGTCTCTGGTGTTACACTGCACTGCTTCAATGCAGTCTCCCAAATTTGTGTTTGGCACTGGACAGTATCGTCTCAATTAATCCCCCGTTTGTATTCTGTTGACATTTAAGCTAATTCATTTATGTCTAGCAAGAATGTTATCTGATGTGTGTACGATACGAATGCCCGTCTGCCAATGTCATTCGTCATATATGTGTGGTTTAGAAAGCACCTGTCATACTTCAATGAAACCCAACAGAAATTGTGTGCTAAATTAAGTCATTTGGGACATAATATGACTATAATGGTTTTTAATGAGTCCACAAAATGCGCTCATTTGTGACCGTACCGACTACCGTTTACCTTCACTTCTGCATGATATTAGAAATGCTTACGAGACGTCTGTTTACCTCAATAAGTTTTTTTGTATATTTGCATTGTTTGTTCATGGCGGAGTCTTTGCTGAAGTGTAACAAAGCAACTCGAATAAAGCACAAAATGTTTACTGTTCCAAGTCCAATACATAGAACACCATAAACATCCAGTGTTAAACATGACTCAAAGTACCGACTCAGCCGTTCCACTGCGGGTGGTAGACTATTCAGTGTCTGCGGTCACGACTTCAGGCTCGACTGCTGCCGAATAGCGGCAGACGCCGTGATGCTCCCAGCACGGCTCGTGATTCACCAGCGCGGCGAGCCACTCGGGATTTAGAGCGTGTGCCTCCGCGGCCCGACCGACCCAGCCGGGGCGGGTGGGGAGCAGACGAGGTGACGATGCTCGGGGGTTGGCTGGTATTGGGGTTGTGGTGACTAAGATGGCTGTTACTCTAGTGATATTGAGATAAAACTTGCTGTCTAACCATGATAGAGAAGCGGTTTTATGATGCCAGGCTGGTCAGGGGAACCAATTCGAAACATTTTTGACGGATGAGCTGGTATACATTCACCGGAGAAAGATTGCAGTTGCAGGAAGAAAAGTGTCCGTCTGCTCGTCCGTATGCTTTCCATTCCTGACGTTTCCCCACCCATCACCGATCCAACCGCCCGTATATCTCCCATCCCTGCAGTCTCCCTGCCCGTCCGTCCATCCGTAGTTGCAGTACCGTACTCACCACCACCCATCCATTCGTGCATTCATACCTACATTCCGTCTATATATGCAGTTCCGTACCCTCCGCCCGCCGGTCTGGGACGGCGGCGACCGATGGAGCCTGTCTAACGGTCTCCGTCGGGCTGTCGGTGGCCGCTGAACTGGTTCTCACGTGTGCCGGGCGGCCAAAACGGGTCACCGCCGGGGTCGCCACTGGGTCAGCCGGCCGGCCGGCGGAGTGGAGAGACTGAGACGCTAACCGGACCCGGTGGGAGGGGGGGGGGGGTGCTGTTCAAACAGACCGACCAGTGAGGCAGAGACACGCCGCTGGCCGGTGCGGTACAGTGGAGATATGGGTGGTCGAGCAAGCGTGCCTTGGTCTGGTCGACCATGCGTGCGTCCTATAGTCCATATTAGATGCTCAATAATCGTTTTGAGGTACGACAAAAGTTAAATGTTATAAAACTGTGGTCTATCTATATTTTAATATAGTTTTGAATACCTACTGAAGTGCCTGAATTAGCTTCCCTGATTTAATTAAAATAAGTAGCGAATTGCGTATATACGACTGAAGCCAACATATGATTTGTTTCAATCTAGCATCGTCTTTTCACTATAACCTATTCATATCCGGCTTAAATGATCTGTACATCCTGCAGTTCCGGAACCGGACACATACCTACCGCTGAAAGCAGAACAAAAAATCAATTGCTCTTCGAAAGTTGGACTATCTGAGAACGAAACTGGTCCCGATGCACGCGCTTCGAGATAACGCTAAACTGGTTCATTGGAGTGAAACTTTAAATGCATCATGTCATCCACTGGAGCCAATTTTTTGCTGTGCCTGGTAAAAAAAAAATGAGTGACACGTAAATTGTCTGCATAAATATCAAGAGATATAAAACACTGGAACATACTAAACCTGCTTAACTTGCCATGCTCATCCCCTTGCTCAATCACAAAGCACGCTTACGAAGCTAAACGATAAATAGTCCCATCTGTCGTCTTCAATAGACCGTGGCGACGCAGAAAGAGGTCCGCATTCGTCATCCATTGCGCTCACAAACCACCCGGCTCGGCCCACCACCGTGACTCATTAGACGTATCCTGGTTGTCGGCGGCGCCGCCTCATGAAAAACAGCCTGACCCGCTTGTTTACCATCGTCCCGGAGTGGTCAGCTCTCTGAGAGTTACGTTGGCTCGCGGGCGAATTCCGGCCGTGCCGGGCAGGGGTCAGGGCGAGCCGGGCGGACCGTGACCCTGTGCTCCCGGACACGATCGATGGGGAGACCCTCCCCTCCCCTCCCTCCGGAACCCCTCTGTTCGTTCCCCTCCTATCCTCTCTGTCCACCGGATGGCCTGTCCGGGACCGGGAGGGCAGCCAACACTGGGACGGAACTACGGACACGCGACGCGCAGTTCCGGCCGGGACCGACTGCCGCGCTCTTGTTTGGTATCCACCCGGCGAATATAGGCATTCACAGGTAACAAGTGGACTTGTGAGACAATTTATATTGCGTACAAATCTAGTGAAACTTACAACGTTTGATGGCTATAATTACGGAGCGAGCGAAGCGAGCGGAGTCTTTCCTTAGATTAACGGAAATTTCTGAGTATGAGCGGCCGGCCGGCCGGCCGGCCGTGGTCACGGTTTTGCAACGCTTATATCTCAGCAACCACTTGACCGATTTACACGGGGTAATTTTTGTAGAGTAGCTTCATTCCTTCTACCAAGTATTGGACTATTCGCGATGCATGTAGGTGACCCCTTATGCACGTGCCACGTGCAAAACGAAGAGGTGTCACTTTTGTAATTGTTGCAATATCTCGGTAACTACTTGGCCGATTGCGCTGAAAGTTGGCATGTAGGTAGGCACCCACTAGGCAATGCATATCCATGTGCCAGAGTTGGGGTGCTGCTGCACGTGCGCACGTGCAGGGGTCGATTCCAGATCTCGAGAACGGCTGGACCGATTGCGCTCAAATTTGGTACACGGTTACGGAGCAGTTAGTAGGGTGCCGTGCACAAGTCAGTTGGGACCCATTTTGCACGTGCGCACGTGCAGGGTGCCGCTTCCAGATCTCGAGAACGGCTGGGCCGATTGTGCTCAAATTCGGCACATCGCTAGAGACCGGTTAGTAGGGTGCCGTGCACAAGTCAGTTGGAGGTACCCCCTCGCAATTTCGCACGTGCAAGGCCCACCCTCTCGCTCGCTCGGTTAGTCGCCCCATAAGGCGCTATACTGGTAAGTAAGTACTTAAACCACATTTGAGGCCATGAGATCAACGCATGAAAGTTGAAACTCGCCTTCGACTCACATGCAGCTCGGTCTCCTGACACGACAAACTCACACTCATTGGTCAGCGTCTTGGATCTCCACCCAGGACTCAGCGGCACTAATCGGAGAATGATTGATTCCCGTTAGAGCTCCGATTCGGGTCAGGGCATGGTTCAGTGACGCTCTGACTGTCGACGTTTGGTCCGACGACACCTAAAGCGACTCTGGTTTAGTTATTGGTACAGTGAAATGTTTGGGTCAGCAATGGTTGGTAAAGTGACTGTATTTAGTCCAATGATTGGTATAGTATTGTTTTCCCGGTCTAGCGATGTGCCCGGTGGTGTGCCTTCTAACTTCTTTGTGAATGTCCATATCATCCGCTGATAATCATTGCTGAAAGAAAATATTCAAGCATTTGCAGAGACATATCTCCGTGTGACATGACACGACAATTATGCAAGTATCCAGCGGGGAAAAGCACTTACGTATAACATAAGAGCAGTGACTTCATGGCATTTAGCATTGCTCAAGTTTTGAGTTTCTGAGCTAGTTATGCCTGTCAGTTGGAAATGAGTTCAGTTGAGCCGCCGTAAAATTTATGAATGCCATTAGGACTGCGTAGTGCACCACGGTTTTGCAAAGCCGTCTTCGTTGACTTTCCTTGTACCTAACGATAAAAAAAGAATCGCAAACGCCATGGGAAAGGATAGGCTAGGTGTTCAACATGCAATGCGCGTGACGCTGGAATCTTCCGAGTAGCCGGCTGCACTAGCTAAATTATAATTTTCATATTAGGTGTGGTGGACATGGTGCCTATATTTCTAGTGATAATACATCGCTTTAGCATAGTCCTGTAGGGGAGAGTGGGGCAAAGCGGCCACCCGGGGCAAAGCGGCCATCCATCGTTTTAGCCCTCCACAGCTGGCGTCAGTTCCAATTTATGATTTTCAATTATACTTCTCTTTGCGGTCGTTCGAATGAGCCAGACCGGGGTTTCAGGCCCATCGCCATTGTTCTTTGAAACACGGAAAAGCATTTCTTGCCAGGTTACCAATTATGTTTACAATTTTTAAATGTTATTTTATTCCATAACCGTTTGGAATTTTTATAAGCGTTTTTGTCCATGCATTGCGTGGTTATCGTACATGCCTTCTACCAATTTTAATGCTTTTTACCCCACTAATAGCTGAGCTGGAATATTTTTGTCTCGGACGGTATGCGCGGGCAAAGCGGCCGGGGCAAAGTGGCCAGCCCCCAATTGGCCATAAGTTGTTTCCATCTGGATAAAAACATTATTTATATTCAAATGTGTCGTCATGCATTCATCTTGGCCACTTGTCGGTTACATGAGTTACCAAATTATGCAATTAAATGTTTTTCCAAGAAAATTCTTTCTTTGTTTAGCAATAGGTGGGAAGATAACAAAGTAAACATCTATCTTCCCTTAAACCTTGTCACCATCAAATACCCTAGTCGTGCATGAGGCAACTATTCTGTTTCTCATATCGGGACTTGAGAAGTCGCCAGTGGCCGCTTTGCCTCAGGGATGGGGCAAAGTGGCCAATATGCTATAGGTTTAAAGTTTTGTCAATATCTCCCATATGTGAACGCCTTTGGAAATGAAACGCAGTTGGAATAAAAGACAATTTAATAGGGATCACATTGGTATAGAAAGAATCTTTCCAAGTTTAAAAATCAAGCGTCGGCATCGTTAGAAACGTTAGGGTGGCCGCTTTGCCCCACTCTCCCCTACATAATGTTAAGGTAATTGATCAATCAAGAGACGTTCGTTCGTCAAAATTTGATCGAGTCGAGTCCTTGGCCTAATATCGCGACCATCGACTCAAGATTCAATGAATTCAGGAATAGATCTCGGGGTCTAATTTACATTTATGGGTGCAGAAATGCTTGAAACTAGAATGTATGTAAGACGTCGTTATACACACGTTGATTTTATAAATATTCAGCATATCTTTATCAATATTTTTAATCAATTCACTTAAATGATAAAACTTGAACCAGCTATCGCTCGTCATTGAGTCAAAGCACATGTGCGCCCAATTGGGCCACTGGATCGCTCACATCCGTCTTCCGCCTGGTTGCCGTGGAGATGTTCCGGGACCCGGGTCAGCTGGACGGTCACGTGACACGCTCACCCATCACGTGACACCTCTCTCTCCGTGTGACGCACCTGTGACGTCAGAGCGGCGGAGTGACGCGGCGGCGGGGCGGCGGCGGCGGCGTTGGGCAGTCACCGCCGCTCCGCCGTGGCCGAGGGAAGGGAGCCGCGTTGCGCGCCGCACCGCCTGTCGTTCTCAGCGGCTTGTTGAAGGAGTGAGAGGGGTGTGTGGACCACTGCTGTGACACCAGGCTCTCCACACAGAGCGACAAAGGAGCGCGGACCAGCAGAGGACCGTCTCAGCGCTCACAGGGACCTGGTCCCATTGATATCGTCACAGCCCGCATCATGGGCCCCAGGTGAGTTACAAAGATACTTCGGCTTTTCAAAGTCGCTATATTTCTGGTATTTGTAGCACTCGGAGGATGAAATAAAGAGCAGGTGACAATTAGGTACCCGTCTTTCGCTGCTTGCATTCGAATAAGTTTCAAACAGTAAGCAACAAAGCTATAGATCTCTTCTCGGTAACTCTGTGAATGTTACAAAATTTAATCCGTTGTTTATTTCAAATACTGGTTAGCACCTGTCAGATGCGCGACCCATTGTTTTATTGCTCAGGTGGGAACCTGAGTCTGGCAGCAGATCACGAATCATCCCACGGACTCTGCCAGGGAATCCTAGCTGTTCATGGAACTTCAAAACATCCCATCTTCCATCCTACCCTCTCCCTCTGTCTCGTGCCCTTCCTATCATTCTGTACCCTCCCCTCTGTCTCTCTCCCTCTGTCCTTGTAGACACTCAAGGAAGAAGACACCTATTGATACCTATTCCTATTTCTTTACTACAAGCGATTTCGAAAACATGCAATAGAATTATAGAAGCATCCTTGCATGCTGCGAACAGATCCGTGGGCGTTGTAAAAACCATGCCGATGAGAGCCATTTTAGTACGGGCGGCGTATCCTCCATACAGAGGCGCCCAGTGAGAGTGGACAGAGGGCGGGAGGCGGGAGAGAGAGAGAGGGAGGGCGCAGCTCCGGTGAAACCGGGCCGGGCTGGTGGCCGCGCCGGGCTGGCGGCTCCCATTGTAGGCCGCCGGCAGGCGCCTGCCCGCGCCGGATCACAAACAATGGTGACGGCAGTCGGCCGGGACACGCACATCACACAGCCGCGTTCAGAACACGCAGGATGGTCCGTCAGAGAGGATCGTGAGGGCTGAGCTCCGAGCGGCTAACGGGGGCCGACCGAGCCCCGAGAAAAGGGGAGAGCTTCTAAACGGGGCCGCCCGGTGCAGGCGCGGCACTGTGCGGGGGTGCGGGGTGTCTGGCCCCATTGCATAGCGAGCGGCAGTTTAGATGTGCCTTAACGGGGCGTCCGTGAGCCTTTCTGCATAGCCAATGAACGTCTTGAGTTGGGCTGGACGGATCACACACACACGGCGGGTTTTAATGGCTTCATCTGCACGTCAAAGCGAGGTCGATAAGGAAGTTAAAATTGCGTGTTCGGAGACAGAAAATGACACCTCGGGTCTGTACAGAGGCCGCCGCAGAGTCGGCCGGTCCAGTTCCGTGTCGTGAACGGACAATATCACCTCGCCGCAGCCTTGTTGAACCAAGGACGGCGTTACGCATGAGCTCTCACGCACAGAGGTGGACATACATGGACCGAATTCCAGAGGACGATAACAGGCCGCTCATTTTCCTCCAAAAGTCCACCAATGTCAGCACTTATTGTGTTAGAATAGCACTTTCGTCCTGTCAAAATCACTGCACAGAGACATTGCTATTTGGCTAGAACCCTCTTTGGGACGCTTGTGACCTCAGCGGTATAACTTTTGCCATCATTTCTCCTTCCATTCTCCCCATCCCACTCCTCTCCTCCGTTACATGGCCGACCGCGGTGGTCAGCCGTCCGTCCGTCCGTCTTGAGCCGCCCTCACCGCCGCCGCCGGGCAAGAGAAACGTCTCCCCTCCTCTCTCCTGCTCCTCCCGTCTCCCCCACTCTCTCCTGCGACTCGTGCGGAGGCCGGTCAGTCCAGACCAGACCAGACCTGGCCACGAGCGAACTGAGCTACGCAGTGGGTCGGTGCGGCGGGAACCAGTTCAGCTGGTAATTCCTGTCCAATATAGGATACGGTGGACAGTTTCGACGGGACAGTCGGGTTAGAGGGAGAGACGGAGAAAGAGAGAAAGAGAGAGAGAGAGAGAGAGAGAGAGAGAGAGAGAGAGAGAGAGAGAGAGAGAGAGAGAGAGAGACCGTAAAGTGAAAGAAAGAGTGACGGGTATGAATTGGAAATGTGCATTTCATTTAAAGGTGCCAATATGAATGACAAAATAGCGCGTACCAAAATGTATCAGTAGTGAAGCAAATAAAGTGTGCACAATAGCAGCTAATCGCACCATTATCATTTTAAGATCCCGGCTCCGTATCTGGCTCAGAAGGGAGCACGGTCGACAGGCTAATCACTGCACGCACGGGAGCCCTCTGATTACACGTGCCGTCTCTGCAATATCTCACCGACTGTCGCAATGTCGATATTTTCGTGACCTGGCTGACAATGGCTCCTTTCTGACTGCCGGACAATGCAGCTGCGTTTGGTAACTGTGTGCAGCGGGCATGGCGGTTTTGTGAGCACCGTGAAGGGACGCAGAGTGGGCTGGGATCGCTGGCAAGGTCGACACGTCAGAAAGGGTACTTACAGAGACGGGGAATCGTGGGACAGGGCCACACTCTGCTGGGCCACTGGAGTCTTGTCTTGTATCTGTCGCATATTTGAGAAAATGCTTAGTAAGTGTGTGAGAGAGCTGCTACTGGGAAAAATCAGGACAGTGATACTAGCCTGAAGTTGATTTTTTTATAATCCGTCACATTGCGCTCCAGTGGAAGGAAATGGTTTAAGGACTTTCAAAAATGCTGAAGTAAAATGAAGAGCTAGTAAGTCATTCCACATGTTTAGCAGAGCCAGGGTAGACTTATGTAAGTAGGTACCTAAGTGTCTCTGAGCCCAACAAGGAAAGTTACACACCAACATCATCCATCCTTCACCGTCACCACTACCGTCACCACCAGTCACCTGGTAATTATTCACCGGACATTCGACGACATCCGGTCCCGCAACACAAAGGTCCCCGCCGCCGACATCCGGTCAGGGGCGTGTCGATAACGAAAACGGCCCACGTCAGACGCCTTACGTAAAGACTTCGCCAAATCCCTTCCACCAGCCTCGCTACCGTGAGGCAGCTACTGTGGTGTTTTCGCCAACATTAGGCGGTGACAACATTAGTGACTCGGTTGAGATTAGTCGAGCTGAGATAATAATTAAAGGAAAATATTCAATGGCAGGATACATATGTTTTGCCCCAACCCAGTCAAAATGCCTCGTCGGAGTGCCGTTCTAAAAACTTCTCGTCCCTGTACGTTTTAGCCTCCTGTCTTGTGAAATTTGATAGCAAAATTAAAAACTAACTGGCGCTCATTGCATGCATAGGTAAGCATGGACGATCAACGATGCGTCCCTGATCATCCAGTTTGCACGTATGCAGAGGTGTGACACCGTCGAGAGTTGTTAAACGCTCTATTTTTTATACAGCCTTAACCCGTTTTCCACGCTGTGGAGCCGCTGCGGTCGCTTCTGATTCGCATCGCTGAATAAATTACCCTCCTTCTGACGCGTCTAGATTTAACGACCGCAGACTCCTCTGGTGGTCTGCACTCCGCAGAGCTGGTTTCATGTTGACTTACTTGTCCGTTGTGTTGCTGCCGGACTAGTGCTAGGGTTTGAATTCCGTGAAGGTTTTGGCATCTTAGTTTTGAGCTGTACGTGTGAAGCTGGAGCCTAGATCAACTCATTCCTTCGCCTGTGTCCTGTGCCGTGAGTTATTTGACCCAGTACTGTCATGTTGGCATCCCTACCGCGCGTGCCGCGCCTCGACTCGCTGTTCCAGTCCGCTAATCCGTCTACTGGGGGATCTCGGTCATCTTCGGCACGCTGCTGTCACCATGGAGCTGTGTCACCGGACCAGTGTCACCAGTCGGTGTCATCACTGGTGTCATCACTGGTGTCATCGGTGACCTGATTCTGACCGCAGCGGCTCCCGCACGGCCCACATGGTGTCATTAGGTGCTTGGCCGCGCAGCTATTGTCTGAGCTCGCCATGAATAGAGGCCGCTCGTCGGCGGCAGTCATTTCGCCAGTCAGGGCGGAATATTACAGCCCAGAGCGGACGCCGGTAAATACCAGGCCTAAGGCCGCCGTATCGCCACATGCGAAGGTATTTACGGGGCGAAATGCCGTGATGAAGGCCATCGTGATTACCTTTTAGGGGATACAACCGCTCCACAATTCTTTTTCACAAATGTTTTATGACGGTTTTTAGCTCAGCTTCAACGGATGCTACCTGATGTTATCGATAAGTCATTCAAGCTTAGCTTGACGACAATGTTTGATATCCGTAAATAGAGCCTGGATAAAATGCCAGCGCCACTAGTTTGCTCCCTATTGCGCTAAAAACCGTTCGTAAGTATTGGAGGTCACCTCTAACCACTCTGGTGGGCCGCTGGGGCCGGGCCGATGGCGGCGGTTGGCGGGCTGGCGGCCCTGCCGTGGAGCGTGACTTCAGGGCTAAAGGGCCCCGCCCGCCGCGTGTGGCGCCGCGCCGGTCCGCTCCATCCAGGAGTCACGAACAACACCTGCTCCCTCCCTCTCCCTCCATTCCTCCCTCCCTCTCCCTCCTCTGTCGTGCCTCAGCCTCCACACCGCGCCCGATCACGACTCTATAGCCGAGTCTAGCTGACAGGACAAAACGGCGCTGAAGACGGCTTCCGGCTGGCCCGAACAGCTGAAAGCCGAGCCTAGTGAAACTTGTAACGAGCTGTTTGGTTTGTATGTCTGGCTGTACGGGAGACCATTGTAAAGCTGCGACATTTTAATGAGCTCTTGGTCTTGCTTCCTTGTTTTGAAAGATTATATTCTTTGTTGGCGCTACCACACGACAAAAGCGTTGACTCAGCTCAGCTTTGCGGCTGTGTCAGAGGGATTAAGGACAACTTAAGACTAAACCACGCCGCTCCCCGACAAATGTAGGTATTGATGTCAGAGCCTTAGAACATGAATGTTGATGCATCTAAAAATGCCGAGCCGATAGTAAAGTATACATTTTGTGTGGATAAACAGTGAGCACTTAATTATTCCAGCATACATAATGTTGCGATTTCGTTATAATTTAGAGTATCGCTTCAGATCCTACATCTTAGAACGTCACCATATGTGCGACATACGACAATGTCGCGTGCAATATCACCTGTAGCCGTACTTGGCCTTTACCATAGCCCGATTCTCCTTTGAGTCCACTGGCCGGCCCGGCTCTCAGCTGATTGTCAGTCTCCCTACCTCCCGTCCCCTACCCAGGTTCGACCGTTATCCGGACTCAGTCTGTCCCCGGCTCTGAACACGCGCTCACACGCCGCCCCAGTTCATTCAATTCTCCCCCGTACCGGACCCGCCGGCGGTCCTCAGCTGGGGAGCCGCGCCGCCTGTCAGACCCAGCAGTGGAGCGGTCAGTTCCGGGGTGTCGCCTCTGCTGCCTCCGCCGCCGCCGCCGCAGCCGGCCGCTGACCCACTGGCCTATATGGCGACCCAGCGCGCGCATCCGCCTTCCCACCGGGCCGCGGCGGCGTCCCCAAAACAGGTCGGCGGGCGGCGCGCGCGCGCGTGGAAGATGGCCCCGCCCGCGGCATCGCTCGGAGCTCGGTCAAAGTCTGCCGGTCACCTCCGGGAGATGATCGAGAGAGAGAGAGAGAGAGAGAGAGAGAGAGAGAGAGAGAGAGAGAGAGAGAGAGAGAGGCGAGCGTCACTGCCGCGTCACCACGCGGAGGACGCTCCCCAGCTGTCGCAAGCTGCCGCTGACGTCATAACTGCAGGGAAAGTTATTGGTCGGCGCGACCTGGCGGCACAGCGCCGGACCGGCCAAACGCCTCCGGGCGGGCCGGACGGTCCGGTCCGGCTCCGGTCCGGGTCCGGACGGGTCCGGGAGGTGCGTGTGCGGGCGCTGTGACCCCTGACGAGCCGGAGCCGGCGCCCCGTCAGCCGTCGGCGGCCTCTTTCTGCAGTAGCGGCGGCCACATCCGGCAGTTTTACTGGGAACGCGCGGCGAGCGACGATGAAATGGGGCGTCGGCGAGCCTGAGAAAGCCGCGTGTGGGACGTCAGTGCAGACAGGCTGACTAAATCCAGAAACGCTTTAGTGCAGTGACATATTAAAAAAACCTCATGTCAATACGGTCACCTATGTAACGGTGGGTGTGTTATATTGTCTCGGATTCTCTTCACCTTGTTTGACCAGAATATGACGACACGGCAAATCTCTCCTGGCTCCTCAGAATCTGGCACTCAGCGATCTGGCAGAGAGCCAGCGCTGCTCCCAAGACTAGCTCACTGTGCTGCCCACATCGGCAGCGGCCCACTTTCGACTGGCCAAATGTTTCGACGAGTTTATGCAGCAGCATGGCTGGGGCGGCGGATACAGCGCGGTTTTGCATAACCCCGTGCACGAGTTAGTCTTCGTTGCCATAAACGGTTTGAATCGAGTCATAGCGATCGAAAAACTCCGCGCCGCTCCCACTAGCTTATCTCGCCACCCTCGCCAGCCTATCTCGCCACCCTCGCTAGTCGCTACCCTATCTCGCCGTGCCCGCCGTCGTCTGCTTGTCAAACCGCCTCCGACTTCCGCTATGAACGTGACCTAACGGTGGTGGCCGCCGAGCAAACGGTGTCGGACGGTCGTGTTGGCACCGTTCGCGACCGCCGCCGCCGCCGCTGCTGCCTCCGGCGTGTCATCGCTGTTGGCACGGTACCGCTGCAGCGCGCGGCACGCGCCGGCACGCGCGGCTGGGCTACAGAGCGGCTGAGCTGCAGCTCAGTTCTGCCGAGCTGCAGGAACAAAGCTCTGGTCCGTGAGCTGCAGCCAGACCAAAGTTCCGGACGTGAGCTGCAGCCGTACCAAAGCTCCGGCCCGTGAGCTGCAGCCGTACCAAAGCTCCGGCCCGTGAGCTGCAGCCGTACCAAAGCTCCGGCCCGTGAGCTGCAGCCGTACCAAAGCTCCGGCCCGTGAGCTGCAGCCGTACCAAAGCTCCGGCCGTGAGCTGCAGCCGTGTCGGGAGGTGTCGGGTCACGGCTGCCGGAGCGCCGCTCCCGTGAGCCGGCAGACGCGCGTGGGAGGTGGAGAGAGACGCCATCGGGGCCAGCGGACCGGATCCGATGGGCCGGGCGGCTGGGTCAGACCGAGTCATCTCTGTTTGACTCGATGTTCGGCTCAACGGCGCCTACTCTTACACAAGCTGGTGGGAAGGGCCGTGGCCCGTGTCGATAGCCAACGGTTAAAGCCGCCATCGGCACTAACAATGGACACTAACCTTCTAAAGTGGCAGTTATAGGACAGACTCTGCTCCCTGCCTACCATATCCGGGTGCTACCCCACTGTGACCCGCTCCCATTTAGAACAGAATGACCCATCTGAGGCCCATATCGGTTCTCTGCGTCCCGTAAATAGTTATCGGTCTCTGAGAGCTCCCTCGGCGCTAAAGGAGCAGACGTTCTGTGGCCCAGAACGCGAGCCACCATCGTTCATTAGTTACAGCTCAGAACCGGGCTGGAATTTCGGGAATGTCGCCGATGAATAAGCGCCATAGTGGCACACTTTATGCTTTAGGTGCTGGCGAAGGTTTGGTGCTTGTGATTGGAGCAAGTGAATAGACCCGCTACAAGCAAATAGATCCGGTTTGTTCATATCCGGTGTGAAATTTCTAAACCGGATGCATACGAATTGGATCGGATTCATCCTCGGTGGACCAGGCCGGGTGAAAGTCCTGCAGCGGCGGCAGTGCGGGACAGCAGCAGCCTCAAGTGGCTGAAGGTGTCTGTGAAATGTTGCAATGCTTGTAATCAAGAAAGTGTGCGTTTGATGAATTGGTTGTCAGCGTGACACACCGGAAATAACAGTGAGAATGCATAAAACATGAGCAATGGATTAAACCAACACCAATCTTACCACTTAAATTGAGTACTGGCTTATTTGTTCTTTTTATATCACCAAAATCAACTTTACTGGCTACGATTCAACTTCACACAGCTGAGTGACTCCGGGCCCGTCGGTTCCGGTGCAATGAACCGGGTCTGGTACCGACGCTCGCTCCGACACCGTCCGTCACCGTTACCTGCCGTCCAGGTTTTTGTGCCGTCCGTGTCCGCGGCTGTGACCGACCAAAGTCCGTGTGTCTGTGTGTGTTCGTGTGCCGTGAGTCGTGTGTGTCGTATTGACTGTAAATGGGACTGTGATTGAGGTATGTGATTGTGACTGATCAGAGTTCGTGTGTTTATGTATGTGTGTTTGTGTGCGTCTTTGCGTGTCATGTGACGGTGACTTATTCGAAGTAGATGTGTCTGTGTAATTGACTGTGACTGTGTCCATAACTCTGACTGACCGATGTATGTGTCCCTGTGTGTTTCAGGTTACCATGGGCGTGTTCAGCCGCCCTCCTGGTATTCGTATTGCTCTGCCGATCAGCCACAGCGCTGGAAAAAGGTGAGGAACACATCCAAATGGCGCCCATCTCAGCAGATCTAAGCTTCGTGTGTCCTCTTCTACTGTGTGCGCGATTGCTATATGACAGATCTGTTTAATAGTGACTGGGCTGCATCAGCCTCTGTTATCTTTTCATACAAAAAAAAAATCCTGACAATCCGATATCTTTTCGGAAACTCTTTTCAAACAGCCGAAAGAACGAGCTGGTGAGACATTCGCTCAATCTTTCAATAAAACATCCACATGATGTCATTTTAACAAAAAATCTGTTCTTCTGATAGAAACTTTATCTAAAAAATTAAATTGTGGCTTGGCGAACTCGTTTCAGCTCGCTTGTTTCAGCATCATGCTGTCATACATAAATTCAGATTACGTGACATCCTGCAATGTCGAGCATGAACAGGAAAACTGAGCAGTAATGAGGTCGCGGCACTTCCTCGAAACATTCTCCATTCATTTTCTGCGCAATAGGTAAATATGTTCCTAATTAAAAGAGTGCGCATGCCAGTGCCGTTCGCAACGAATAAGTCATGCGTCCCTTACTTCAGTGGCAGAAAGTCAATTCAGACCACTTACCGGATGCACAGACGACCTGATTCGTAATAGTTACTCAGGCCGGGGAATATTTCCTTAAGCGTAGGCGGGGTGGCGCGAGCAGTTATTGAGCCATCACACTAACTCCTGGGGCTGCTCCGGCAAATACCGACCTGAATTTACATGTTTACTCTCTTCGACACGTCCACAGCAATCACTGCCCTGGGCAGGCGCGGGGAGCCGCGCTGAACGGAGCGTAATTGTTATTTACCGCACCGCCCAACCGGAGCCGGGTCCTATCCGGAAGCATTTCGGGAGAAGTGAACCAGGCCTCGGACCAATCCGCTACTTTCAGCGGGGACAAAAACGACGCGGACGAGGGAAACCTGCGGCGAGCGCGGCGCACGCGCGCGCTCAGCTGACGCGCTCGCGAGAGGCAGTCATGGCGCAGCTGACCGCTGTGCTCATGCACCGCTAAACACACCGCCAAAACAATGCCAAACGGACCGGCCTCGGTCCAACAGACGGCTGCGGTCGCTCTGCGCCTCCCGTTAGCCTCGCAGAGTGGCTGTTATGGCCGTTTGGGTCAGCCGCTGCTGCCCATTGGGTCAGTCAGATGAGGGCGGCTGAGTGACTCAGAACGGTGGGTAACGGTTTGGATATCTGGGTCCGGCCCCGCGGGGTAAAAGCATGAGGCGCGTATTGGGGACGGAACGCGCCGAGGCGAGGCCGAGGTGCCGCAAACGGAGCCGGGTTCGCATGGCGGGCGTCGGACGTTGCGAAACGGCGGCGCACAGAGTTGCACAAGCACGCTCGCTGGTTGTTTTCCTCATTCCGGTCCGATGGTTCGATGGCGGTGTGCCTGAGCCGGGGCGCACGGACAGACTGAAAACTGGGACAGGGATGGCGGTATGTCCCCTCATCGGATTATGGACGGACGCGCAGAGTTTTTTGCTCGGATTTTTACGCGGCCTGGCTCAACAATAGGGACATAAATCTGGCGTGGACTCCGCGTTAAAGTAGAACACGTTCGGGTCTTAGAAAATGTGCGACTTTCATTCACCGGCTTACAGTCGGCAGACGGAAAACTGAGCAATTCAGTATCGTGTTTCTGTGTAGACAAATTGTAAATGCAAGACGTATGTTTGTGCAAAGTTTCTTGAGTAATTATGGCATTGATAGGTATTTGAAGAATAAAAGACAAGGCCACGGCTGAATTTTACGAATCATTTCTAGCAAACCAACAGTTCCATAGCAATCTTGGGCTTTCGTCATACGACCTCAGAGAACACGCTATTTGCTCCGCCGGATGTCGAATGACGCTGCACGCTTCACGATACCCGCCTCAGCAGTCGACGGCGCAGTCGACCCGGAGATCAAGAGGTCACGGACCTCCGCCGCCGACTCATAGCGCTGCACGTGACGCAACTTGCGCATGAGGTCACCGGCCGCGCCCCGGGGCGGTCAGGGGTCACGTGTCTCCGCTCTGTGGAGAGTGACCCGGGTCACCTTTCACGGGAGGCGTTCTCGTCTCAGTGTGTGTGGCTGGGTGGTGACCGGTCGCAGCGAGCGCTGGTCGTAAATCGACCCCCTCACGTCACTGGAACATCACTGGCGGATCCAGACTTGCGTTTTGGGGGGGGGCCAACTCATGCAGGAGCCAAACCTAGGGTACCCCCAAATCCTGTTTTCTCATCGGATTTAGGCCACTTATTTTTCGTCACAGCCCTGACACTATGAATATTTTTTTTAACTAAAAATAAAAATATATAAATGGTAGCCCACCCGACCCATGCCTTTATATTACTTTGTAAACACTTACTATTGCTTTTGTCGACCAGTTAACCCGCTTCGAGTCAGTGCTTGGGTCCCTTTGCGGGCCGGGAGGTGGTAAAACGGGAGGTGGTCTAACTCGGCTCCTGGGCCAGGCACTGATTGAACTGTGCTTCATTATCGCTTGGGGGAGGGGGCAAACGGGCCACTTTAGGCCTCTGGGAAGGGGGCATGGCCCTAAATGCCCCCTCCCTGGATCCGCCAGTGTAAGAGACCATTGGAGCTGCAGTTGAGTACCTCAGACGTCAGGGTACGTCCTCAGATGTATAGGACTCGCATGGAGACCTCTTATGCTATAGTGGACTGAAAGGACCCAAAGGAGCCTGTCTAGGGCTCCCGGAGATAGACGTGGGCCCTCAGGAGCCCGCCAGAGCCCCCAATGAGGGATAAGTGAGGGATACCAAGTGCCTGCAATTGCATATTGCATAAGCCATAACGCCATTACAAATCAATATAATATGTACCAGTGGCAGATCCAAGGGGGGCCACCCCCCTTGGTGCCCGGGGGCACCACAGGCCTGTCAGGGGCACCACCGGCCTAGCAGGGGCACTACCAGCCCGCCAGGGGCACCACAGGCCTAACAAGGGCACCACGGGCCTGTGAGGGGCCCCACAGGCTAGGCTTGTCAGGGGCACCCCAGGTCTGTCAGGGACACCAGAGACCTGCCAGGGGCGCCGCCGGCCTTGCAGGGGCACCATGGGCCTGTCAGGGGCACCAGAGGCCTAGCAGGTGTACCACAGGCCTTACAGGGGCACCTTGGGCCTGTCAGGGGCACCACAGTCCTGTCAGGGCCCAGGGGCACCAGCGGCCTAGCAGGGGCACCACAGGCCTGCCAGGGGCACCACCGGTCTAGCAGGGGCACCACCGGCCTCGCAGGGGCACCATGGGCCTGTCAGGGGCCCCACCGACCTCGCAGGGGCACCACCGGCCTCGCAGGCATCACGGCATCACGCAGGGGCACCTTGGGCCTGTCGGGGGCATCACGGGCCTGTTGGGGACACTTTAGGCTTGTCAGGGGCACCACAGTCCTGTCAGGTCCCAGGGGCATCAGCAGCCTAGCAGGGGCACCCTAGGCCCGCCAGAGGCACCACAGGCCTGCCAGGGTCCAGGGGCACCGCAGACCTACCAAGGGCACCACGGGTCTGTCAGGGGCACCTCAGGCTCCCGTGCCCCCCCCCCCCCCGATCCGCCAGTGATGCCACACCACGCGAAACACCGCCAACTCCCAGCTACCGCGCCATAAACACGTGCCAACAAGTCTTTTTTGAAGGTCGACTCCACTCGCGCAACTTTTGACTGACCCTCACTGCTACCATATTGCTTCCATATTATGCTGTGGAAAGCTTTACTTCACCAAGTGGCTAAAAACCTCCATCAAGGTATATTTTCTTAGCAATTTTTCTTACGTTTTGGGGGGGGGGGCCAAACAGGCCACTTTAGGCCTTTGGGGGGGGCCATGGCCCCCGTGGCCCCCCCCTGGATCCGCCAGTGTGGAACATTACCAGCGTCGCCTCTCGGATTAAAGTTGACACTTTAATGGGCGCACAGCTGAGAGGAGACTCCCAGTTAATTACGGGGTTTGTGGTGGGGCTCGAGACAGCCAACGATCACTGCACTCCCAAATATAACTGAGACTCCCCGTCTCTCATGAAAACATCATCAGCCGTCACCGAGTTTCTCAGATCTCCTTCAATCAGCGGTGAATGTATCAGCTCTCACGGTGAGCTCTGCTCCTCTGTCTGCCAGCAGCGGCCGTTCCCACCCCACTCCCAGGGCGGCGCGCACAGCGGTGCACTCCTGGCTCGTCGTGCCGCCCGGTCATGGTTCGGGGAGCACGTGAGGAGTGCACGGAGGTTGCACAACGGGCGGAGACGGTAACGCAAGGGGTGGCTCAGGCGGCGCAAAAAGACGAGGGCTGGGGAGCCGCGTTCCAGGCTGGTCTGTCTAGATTAGTATGTTTTTCTTTAGAATTTAAACAAAAGTTTGTGAAAAAATATTAAGTGTGTCCATGAAAATGTATTGATGATGTACGTAGCGTCGCCCTTGACCAACTTTTCAAATCTTCAATGACGCTTTGAGTTATACGTCACACATCCCCACGAATTTCCCATCTTTTTCGAGAATCTCATGTTCCAGCCTTTAGCTCTCCTCCTTCGTAGATTTACAATCTTCCTGATCCCCAGTCACCGTCCTTGTCTGTCGTCGGCCGACTGACCAGCAGAGCCTGATCCCGCGGACGGCGGCACCGGCCACAGCCGACCAGTAGCGGCGCGATATCACGATGAAAGTGTTACCTGTCGGTACCGCGGTGGCTTCGATGTGGAACGTCTCTAGCGGTGTTGAACGCGTACAGGAGATATGTGTGTGATTGTGGGGATAAAGCTTGAGCGACGTAACCAATGTGACAATGTTCATGCCTAAAATTGCATATCAGCAAATCTGTCTTTGAACAGATTTGCAGATTGTAAGTGACTGCGAGGTGGAAATTGAAATAAACGTATTGCCAGTTCTATTACCTTGCTTACAAATTAAGCTTTAAACAAGCTTCTTGTATTTATTTGTATGTGTTTTGATTGCTATTGCTTTCTTTCAAGTGAAATACTTGTCCACAAATTGTGGAAGGAAGAGCGTTAATCTACTCTTCTCGTTAGTCGTTTGTATGCTCGTAGTAAGTCAAATTAGTCATTCCTACTACAATGTCTCGCGTGTGATTGTGAGCATTCAGAGCGATGAGTAATCGCCTCCAATCTCCGGTGAAATTATGTGTCCCTTCCGGGAGTGCTGAGGTGAAATCGGCTGCTGAGCGCCGCGCAGTGGCACGCGGTGAGTGGCAGTCTTCACAGAATGGACCGACGGTCCCACCGTGTTGGAGAGATGCTGTCGGTCATACGGTTAAAGAGTTACGTAATCGTCGCACATGCTTGCCCGCTGGTTGTTAAGTTCACTGTTCAGTGGCTAGAGACATGTGCGTGCAGTAGAGTTCCTAGAAGCGTCTCTACTCGATATGCTACCTGACAACATACCTAAAAAACTGCTGCACTTAATGCTATACTAGCCTTTTATAAGGTCACATCTGCTTTGCAAGCTTGACCTATTTGGAGTGTATCTGTTTGCTTATGCGTGTTTACGAGAAACTACATTTTATTGCGATAACATACGATAAATCAGGATTTAGTGCAGACCAGAGACATCAAGAACCGAATCGGCTGTCCTCGTCTGTCCCTGGCGACACACAATGCCTGCTGACCTGTACTGACCCGTGCCGACATCCCGAGACGCATCTGTAATTTGTCTTTGACCTAGCCATGACCCAGCTGTGAACCGTTGTTTGCGGCTTGCCTGTGACTTTGGTACACCTCTGACCCGTTTCTGACCCATTTCTGACCCGTTTCTGACCCGTTTCTCTGCCTCTTCAGGTGCAGTAAAGCCCGGCAGCTGTCCAAGACACGTCCTACCGGCCAGCAGATGCATCTGGGAACAGAAGGACGAATGTGAAACAGACTCAGACTGCAGCGGCGTCGCAAAATGCTGCTCCACGGGATGTGCAAAATTCTGCGTCATGCCGCTTTACACAGGTAAGCGGTGGGTTTTATTGAGGAAAGTTTCCAAAACACTCGAACCAGGCTGTCATTTTTGTCGCTTGCAGCAACACGAACGTCCTCCGATGCCGGGTATTTTTAGTTCCTTGGAATCCTCCGATGTCGGAGGTTGCTAGCTCCTCGGAGTAGCAGCTGTGCTGCTCTGCTGCAGACACCTTACATCTTACATCGCAGTCCACCAAAGAGGAAAGTTGTCGCAGATACATCTTTTCAAACATCGAGCTTCCTGGAGACTGTGGCTCGCCTTCTGTTGGCCGACCAGCCAACACATCCGGACGAAACGGACAGGTGGAGCAGCAAGCTGGAAACAAACAGACGAGCCAAGGAAAGACAGGCTTGCCAGCTTTGGCAGGAAGTCCTTAGTCTAGCCCGCAGCGGCTGAGAGGCGAACCAAGAGACGGAATAGACTACTCCAGATGTTACAAACGCCAGTGATTGTCAAGCCCGCGGTAGCCCGAGCGAGCGGTAGTCGAGCGAGCGGTAGTCGAGCCAGCGACGGGCGGGCTGGCGGTAGTCGAGTCGGCGGCGGCGGCGGCGGGCCGGACCGGCCCAGCCCGCTCCGGTCCGGCCCGGTCCGGCGGCCGGCGGTCCAGTTTCGCTCTCTGTGACACACTGGCCCAGAGCGAGGAGGCTCCTTCCAGGATGTCCACCCGGAGCCGGTCGACCGGTCCCCGTCCGACCGGTCAACAACAACGACCGGCCCGGCGACAACAGCGCGAGCGGGTCAAACGCGCTGGATGAGTGGATGAATAGTGGTGATCGAGGGCTGATAGTTGTAGAGCTGTTGAAGCTTAGCGTGGTAGATATTTCACCGGAGGTATATGAGCAGCCAGAACCGTTACACTTGCGGTTTTAATATCACAGAAAAAGTGACTGAAAGTGCTCGTAATCCGGTAATAAGTTTCCACCCAATTTTCGTTTAACTGTGTCATCGCTGATGGCCTGGAAAACGGGTTTCTAACGGCGATCTTTCGCACGTTGAACGCTCCACCCAGCGGTCTTAGAGCAAGCTTCTTGATTCAATAGTATGATATTCCAGGACACAGCATTTATCATTGCCTTATGACTGGAAAATGAAATTTTATTTCCGATCTTCCTGGTATGCCGCAAGCGGTGCGCCGAGTGCCGGTTTAGCCAGTGTGGACTCAGCTGGCGTACAAGTCCGCGTGGTCTGACCTATGACTACAACCGACTGTATGGTCAGGTCAGCTGGCCGCCCTCGGTCCATGGTCAGCTGATGGTGCCGTGCTGGAGCTCAGCTGATGGCGCCGTGTCGGGACTCAGCTGACCCGCCGGGCGCCGGGCGCCGGGTCCGGCTGGGTGGGCGGTGCAGACGGGGTCACCGACCCGACCCAGTGCGGGATGCAGCCGACCGGCCGGCACTTTCTCTGCAGACGGCCGCCCTGCGCCCTGCCTTATCTGGACGGCAGCCAGCGCGACCCTCCGCGGGAACACGCGAACGGCACGGACGGCATGCAGACAGATAGTCAGACAGGCTTAGGTACAGATAGGCTGAAGAGTGACATGGTGACCGTTAACGTTTCGTGACATTAATGTCAACTATGCTGTAAACGTCATAACGCGTTGTTTTGATGGTTTTGTGAATGCTTCGCTACCTAACTCAGTGTGGAGCATTTTGAGTCCTAAATATAACTTGCCAGTGAGCCATGTCCTACCAGACTGACTTCCTCTATCTCTCCGTTTCACGTGTGCCCCTCTGACCGATGTCCGTCTATTCCTTCCAGCGTGCGAGCAGCAGCTGAAGAACTCACTGCGGCGCAGTAAGTCGCTGAGCGGCGACGCGGCCCGGCGGGTGCGTCTTCCCGACTGTACCCCCGAGGGCCAGTTCAAGTCCGTCCAGTGCGACCCCTTCAAGGGATTCTGCTGGTGCGTGGACGACAATGGATTTGAGCGGCCCGGCACCCGGGCACGGTCCCTCGAGCTCACCAACTGCTCCAGTAAGTAACGCCGTGGTCACGGGCTACTTAGCTTTGTTATTATCTAGCTTATAAAGGTATATCATTAATGAGTTTTAGCCTTGCTAGACGATCGCACATGCACCTTACATCATAATTTCATGTTTGTTCAAAGCACTCAGCTAACCAGCATGCCAGGGTCATGAATAATAGCGTGATCCCATTCCATGCTACGGGTTAATTCGCATCACGAATTTAGAACAATTCAATGTCGTGTCCGATAAAAACAAACAAATCTACGAGGATCATGCTTAAAAACAGTTGTCGACAACATTTTTGAAATGTTCACATTCCTATAAAGTACTAATCGTATTATGAACGACATTGAAAGAAGCTAAGCCGATTGAAATGGACGTTGTCATATAGAGCTAAAGTCTATCGAAGCACACGCAGTGTGCCTTAGTTTGACGCTTAAAAAGGATCACGGCATACGAATGCTATTAAAAGCTATCATGCCGCATAATCTTGTAAGTCCCAACATTATAGCTTTTGCCCATGTTCGAAGTCGCACGAATGACGACAGTTTCAGTGCACTTTTGTAGATAAAGTTTGATTAGAACGTTGTCATTCAATGTCACTCAATTATCAGCTATAGTGTTCGTGACCACTGCATTCAAAAACTTCTACCGCTGCAATATACCGAAATCACGAAACAGGCTCCAGCTCACGAATCCTTTCGTGTAGTGTCGGGTGCAACTACTCTAAGTTTTTACTAAATATTCCAAAAATTGTCTCGTCTTTTTTATTTCCTTGAGTACAACCATCTGCACAAGTGAATTCTGACAATTGCGAATTCAGTAAATTCCATTCTTGTTAAGCGTTCCCATTGGTAAGCATGCATGAATGAGCCAAGACACCCGAATAAGCATCTCGCAAAAATCATGCAAGCAAATATAAATTCATTTGAGCCTTGGTGTACTTTATAGAACTCGGACATGCACTATAAGCCGTGGTATGCTATTTGGAGCGGATTAAGGGCATAGTCGGGAGATACGGCAGGGTATGCGGCATGAATACTAAGCACCCACGCACGAATGCCGACTTGTGGTGAAATCCTCTATCTAAACCTAGGCCGAAGGTCTCATATTACTGGCTGAGGCAGATGACTACGAGTAGATCAAAGACGGCAAATGTTGTGACATTTAAAACGGGCTTACGAGTAAATATATTCCTGCCCGGGGCTGGGATGATTCAATAAATGTCACCGAGGTTTTTTAGCCAAAACTCCGAGGGCCGTTAGGCCCGAGGTGCTTTTCGCTAAAAAAGCGAGGTGACATTTATTGAATTCCCGGCCTTAGGGCTGGAAGGTGTTTCCCATACCTGCCAAAAAGCTCACAACTATAATTGATAGTGACGTCAGCAGCCGTGTGGTTCAACGCGTTTAACCACACCCCTTGAACCACACGGCTGGCAATATTAAAGCACTGCATTAAACTTTGAAAAGTGTGGTACAGTGCACGTGCCATTAAAATGCCTGGATGTCTCGATTTAATCATGCAATGTAGCAGGTATGGGAATATATGCATTATGCATGCTGCCCCCAATCATATGCACCGATGTGAAAAAAAGGAGCTAAGCCTAATCGTCATCGTATTATCAAAATGTTTAGCAAAGACGTCTTTTCAAAAGTTTTTTTGTGATCAGTATTATTAATGGGTACAACACTTCCATTATTTATTAAATTGCCTAGCGCACTGACTGTGTACCTATAACATACTGCGCTCTAACACATGACATGACAGTTGACATTGTCCCTCCCCGTTCTTTTCTCGCCGAGCAGGACAGGCCGAGTGCGCGGACGTCACCTGTCGCATGCTGTGTCCGTACAGCTTCAAACTGGACGAGCGAGGCTGTCCGCTGTGCCAGTGCTGGGACCCGTGTCAGGAGGTGCAGTGTCCCGGGAAACTCTCCTGTCAGCTGGAAGAGATGCCGTGCACCAACGAGCCCTGCCCGCCCGTACCCACGTGTGAGTATAGAGAGACGCGCTGCCTTTTTTTTTTGCGCGCTGCCTTAAGGGTGTGAATGTGAACGCTCTAGAACTGATAAGCGTAGCTATAATAGGAATGTTTTATTAACTAATATAAACTAGCAATATTATTCAATATCAAAACTATCTCAAATCAGTTCCATTGGAGCCGAGAGGGATTAGAATGTAGGAGATTTTCAGGGGAATTAAACCCGGGAGTTACGCATAAAACGAAGAACAGCTGTAGGTATTACATGCCATTTCGTCCGCTCCTTCTCGACTTACAGCTGTGGTCAAGTGGTGTAATTCTGCGTCAGCTGTGCGAAGCGAAACACGGGTGTAATTACCATTTTTTTTGCTAATTACTACGGAATGATGTCATCGAAAGTGCATGCCACTCCGGTGGCCTACGAAGGCCGTTCAACTACTCCGCTGTGGTCTATCGGAATTCTGACAGAAAAAGGCCATCCTAAACGCTCGAGGGAGCTCGATAATGGACTTCATTATCGGGAGTCCTCGTGAAACTACGCCGTGTCAGCAAATGACAAATGGACCACGATGACACGTATCGTCGACCAGTCAGGCCTTATCTAAATCCCGATTTCTCCTTAACTGCTCGCAGCACATAGCTCATGCTTCTGAAGGAACTACAAATTCATATCAAGCGATGACGGCGACAGTAATATCGCACGGAGGGAGAAACTTATGTGCCTTTTAGAAAACATCGCCCTCATTTCATATTCTTGTATATTGTACGGGCACACGATATATGTAACTCCTAAAGGCATATGAAGGTTTTCACGTCTTAATTCAGTATAACTAACAACAATGAGAAATTGTGCCGTATTTACCTGATCGACACGAGCGCTGACCGTCTCGTGTGAATATGTTCGTTTCAGGCAAGCGGCCGCGGTCACTGGAAACGCTGTGCCTGGCCGGCCGACCGCTGACGTTCGCTGAGGGTAACAGACCGTTCCTCTGCGGCACTGACCCCGGCAAACCACAGTGCCCGCCTCTGCACGAGTGTCAGGTGCCCACAGGTAAGATGTCTCCCTTTTACACTATTCACTGCAATTACTGAAAAGTCCATTCATGGTGTATTTTAGTGATGTTTTGATGAAACATTGTCTGCAAGCAAATCCGTAGAATATTGGCCTAGCTCACATATCAGGCAAGTGTGTGTGCCTCTGATTTATATTTTACGCTATTTATCATCCCCCTGCCATCGCTCCTCTCTCTGTGATATATCGCCCATTTAGACGAAGCCCGCTCCGTCCCTCCCTCAGGTGCCGAGTATGGCGTGTGCTGTCCCTCCATGGAGAAGGCCCTGGCCCCGCCAGCCCGCTGCCCCGCGCCTCCGCTGGGTCAGAAGGAGGAGTGCGGTGTGCCCTGTCAGTTCGACTTCCAGTGCTCCAGATATGACACCTGCTGCCGATCACACGAGTGTGGAACGCACTGCGTGCCGACATCAAACAAGACCAGTGAGTTGACATGAAAAACGTATGAGGCGATCAATGACACGCTTAACTAATAAAATTTTGTGATTCTATGATTTACGAAACATAAATATATCCATATTTATGTTTCGTCTCAATCATACTAAAACGTTAGTCGCCATCTCCGTACCGATTTACTCTTACCAAGCTCTTACGATGCAGGAGCAAGGATTGAATGTTAGCTAAAAAATTGTAGAGTTGCCCTTATACATTTCTCGACTCTCTAGCTTTACTGCAACGAAATCGTCCGTTATTCATATCTTACCTCGTCCCTCTCTCCCTACCTGCAGAGTGTGAGCAGAAGCGCGAGCTGGCAGAGCTGATGATCATCAACGAGAAGCAGGGTCGCGGCTACATCCCACAGTGCGCCTCTGACGGCAGCTTCGAGCGCCGCCAGTGCTCCCGTAACGGCCTGGTCTGCTGGTGTGTCGATGACGACGGCACCAACATCCGAGGGACGATGGGCGCAGCGGACACCGTCATCTGCCAGCCCACTGATGGTAGGTGGAGAGAAGTGAACGACGGGGTGACTGAGGGAGAGGGGAAACGGGTCGGTCAGTTTGGCTTGGTAACGACTTGAGCGGTAGAGCACTTCATGGGCCGGATAAATCCGTTATCCACGGATAAATCCGCGGACCGGATAGGATTGGATTCTAAATTTGTTAAAAAAGAACGGATATGGGCGGGCCGGATTTGGGAATTGAAGGTTGAACCCGGATCAAAACGGATCAAAATTTTAACATTCAACATTGAAGTTAAAAATTAACCTAATGTGTTAAGCGGCAGGATGATACCTAGTTTACCAATGTGGTGATTTTCATGTGGTTTTAGGTTTATAAGCATGGTTTTTGGAACCATGATGGTCTGTGAGATGTATGGCTGTCTGGTCCCTTAGATTGAATTTGTTAGTCCAGTTTTGGGTGAAACCAGTTATTGGTGAAACGGATTATTACGGATATTTTTTGGAAGTTTGGCTGCAATACGGGCCATGGGTGGGCCGGATTCTGATATTCAAAGAAAGGCGGATAATGGGCGGATCTGGATATGACTTGCCGGATATGGGCCGGGCCGGATCCTAAAAAGCCTATCCGTGAAGTGCTCTATTGAGCGGGCTGGGGTTCAGAGAGGGTCAGTTGGAGGTGGCGTGGGATAGGGGACGAGAGTAATGCAACACATTCTGCCACACAACGTGCAGTTGACTGCAATGAAGACGGCGACTCCGATTCGTAGATTACATTCAATGTGATGTTTCGAAAACAATGCGGCAGATTTCAGTGTTCTGCCAGTTGCTTGATAGCAGAGATGACCTTTGTTTTTCGTTGCATGCTTATATCAAATATCTTCGACTAGCATTGTTATATTATCTGTGAAGATTGAAGACATTTATACCGCAGTATCCTCCCCAGCCGCTGACCTGACCTCTGGTGACCCGCAGTGAACCGTATCGCCGGCGGCCGCTCTCTGGGCTGCCCCGATCTGCGCTGTGCCGAGGTCTGCCAGTACGGCCGGGTACCGGACGCCACCGGCTGCCCCAGCTGTGTGTGCGCCCGGCCCTGTGACGAGTTTGTCTGTCCAGAGGGGACTGTGTGCGTGCCGAACACTCAGCCCGGCTGCCACGGACCGCTCTGCCAGGCCACGCCCAAATGTGAGTAAACACGCCCCCTCAGCGTAAATTCAAAGCATGCTCCAATGATCGTAGATAATGGAGACACACGCCAGTGCAAGCATAGGCTGCTGAAGTGGCCCTTAGGGCTCAGATCAGTTGCACTCAGCAAGTCTGCTGGCGGTATTGTTTCCCAATGGTATTTGGATGCAAGCCTTGGAAATACTGCACCATCTCTGATCTTTGCAAAACGCAGGAGCACAGTTTCGTAAAAACACAAGTAACAATTTCTCATAGCCTTGGGCCCTTGGGACATTTGACAACGAACTTTCATTCGCCCTTGAGAGCAGAACTGCATTGCATGGTCACTTACAATTTAAGAATGAAATGGACTTAGCTGTACTTGCTAAATGTCGTCCGTGACGTGTAGAATATCGAATAAAACAAACGAACCGATCATAAACATAAAATCATTAGCATGCGCTGAATTTTATCTTTTTTCAGGCGTCGCTGTTGAGCCGGAGAGCCCTCCTGCCCCTGCTGAAACCATTCCTGAGGAGAATACTGCCCAGGAACAGCCCAAGGAGCAGATACCGGAGAACAAACCGGAGACTGTCCCGATCGCCGAAGACAACATCGTACCCACCGAGGCCGCCGAGGAGTCTCTCCTACCTCTGACTGACTCCAAGGAGTCGGCTGTAACCACTGAGTCAGTAGAGTCTCCAGAGAGTGAGTTTGTTGAGTCGAGCGGCGACCTGCTGCTGGCGGGTGAGGAGTACGACAATGTGGTGGCTCTGGACGGTGAGTGGCCAGGAGTGGAGGCTGATCAGGCGGTCTCCCTGGACGAGTCGAGCGGGGCCGGTCCGGAGCCGGAGACGGAGCTCGTCAGTGACGTGGTGGACAGCGTGGTGAACGTCCTGATGAGCCACTCCCAGCCGGCTGAGTCGGAGGGACAGCAGGCCAGGAGCGCCGCGCTGAGGGACTACTCGGAGCCGGAGCAGGCTGACGGTCACCGCAGCCTGGCGGCGGCTCTGCAGAGCGCTCAGTTGGGGGAGAGCGCCGCCGCGCAGCTCCAGTCGGGGATGGAGGCGCGCGCCAGCTACCTCCGGGAGGAGCAGGCGCGTCAGCAGTACAACGTGCAGGCGCGCCACAGCGGCGGCGGCGGCTCCAGCGCGAACCAGATCGAGGCTCTGGCCGAGGAGGATCTGTATCTCCTGGAGGAGGAGCAGTTGAGGGAGGAGGACACCAAGCAGAAACTCGAGAAACCAGGTACGTAAACGGGCGCACTTCTAGATTGAGGTTCTAATATGGCCAATATGGTTGCAACAGATTCAACTTATCCCTCGTCTCCGTTTAGATTCGGGCAAAACGAAATACAGATATTTCACAGAAGGCTTCATTGTTGCAACATAAGACCCCGAACACCATGTTCCTAAGCATGTGCTGACGACGCGTATGTCCTTTCTGTCGCCAGGCCAGTGCCCGTTTTCGGTCCCGGTCGGCGCTCACAGCTGTGAACTGCAGTGTGGATCGGACTCCGACTGTGCCGGAGAACACAAGTGCTGCTCTACGGGCTGCGGAACCCAGTGTGTGCGGCCACTGCTGGCTACAGGTCAGTACTGCACCCTCCCGACCTCCCACCATACCCCTCTCACCCTCTGACCCTGCTAACCTCCCGCCCCACACCCCTCTCACCTTCCTGATACTCTCACGGCCTTTGTGACTTCTCACGGCGGCCCGCAAAGCACCTTGTTGATTCTCAAGGTTTACAGTTCCCAGAGCCCGGCTTCCCTGAGCTGCAACCTTGCAGACAACACAAATAATAATAGCGTGTCTCATACCATGCTCGGTGGTGCACAGAGACTGCAGGAGTCGTGAGCAGCATACGGTCGGTAAACGTTTTAATGGGAGTTCAAGCTAAGTTATGGCGCACGATTTATGAAGCGTGCGCTGTATATGTCAGCAGCAGGATTGATAAGGACACCGTACACGAAAAACTGTTATGTATAGGAAAACTTTCACTGCAAGGCGAACTGATTGACCTTCAAGATCGAATATCGATGTAGGTAGGGCTTAGGAAAAATGAAAGTGTGCGCAGAAATATGAAGATATTCAGGAATTCAAAGATACATCAAACGCACAACATGACAGCACTCACATAAAGTTGCATGGAAGGAAGACAAATTCTTCATAATCGTGTTTACTTTTTGGAACAATGCCACTTCTCTATAAATTACATAGGCATACAGGTATAGGGTGCGGGAGACTGCAATAGTGAACACTCGCTAGCGTGACTGTACAGGTAGGTATAGGGTGCGGGAGACTGCAATAGTGAACACTCGCTACCCCAGCTGTAATGCGGCACAGTCTGCCTATACAGGACCGTACCTTGGAGACTGCAAAAGTGCATAGAAAAATAACACCATTTGACTCCCAGTTCAACACCCATGACGTATTACACTGGAGACTGCAACAATGAACATTCGCTAACCCGGCTGTTGCGGTACAGTCTACCTACACAGGACTGTACCTTGGAGACTACAGAATTGCATAGCAGAATAGCACAACAGTGTTGAGGAGACTGCAGCAGCGCATAGCACACTAACTTCAAATGTACGGCGGCACAGTATACCAGTGAAGGTGGATAGAGGGGAGACTGTAGCGCAGCATTGCACAGTAACACGAGCTGTGGGGTATTGTACTATTGTGCCACAGGCCTTCGGCTGAAGACTGCAAAACAAAACAAGATAATACCACCAATTTGGAAAGCCGTTAGCAAACTTAACTGCATAAAACGAACAGAGTTAATTGAGAAAATTTGTGAAACAAGTTTCTTCCTTGAAAGTTGATACTTTTTTGACGAAGCATGACTATCGTTCGGAGGTAGTTAGGCACACCGCTTTGCTCCCCACGTCTCTAACACACCCCTCTCCGTCCCCCAGCGTGTCAGCATGAGAAGTCGGTGCTGGAGGAGCGCGCCCGCTCGTCTGGCGTGCCTCTGGGCCGCACCTACATCCCTCACTGCCGCGATCAGGACGGACTCTACTCCGAGGTGCAGTGTCACCCGGTGCTGGGCGTCTGCTGGTGTGTGGACGAGGCCGGCAGGGAGCGCGCCGGAACCCGCGCCGCCGGCCGGCACAACGTCAACTGCACAACGCCTGGTGAGGAGACGGGGTGACTGGTGGGGAGAGGGTGCAGAGGGGGACAGGCAGCCAAACATTGAGGCCTCTTAAAAGTCAAGACATGTTCTCCAAACATGCATGCATAATTTACATTGCCTATAGTCATAGGAGGTGGATCCCTTTCTCTTAATGCGTCGTTGCAGCTCATTGTCATTCATGTCCTGCTTAAAGTTCAATGGTCATTGTCACGTGTTGGTTGCATCAGCGTCCCTCTACGCAGCAGTGAATGGTCTCTGATGCTGACGCATGTCCCCATCTCCGCAGCTCTGTCGTCCTGCCCGCGGCTGAGCTGCCCGGTGTTCTGCCCGTCGGGCCGGCGTCTGGACGCCCAGGGCTGCCCCACCTGCCAGTGCCACCACCCGTGCGAGTCGGTGCGCTGCAGGGACGGCCTGGAGTGCCGCCCTGTGCCGGTGCGCTGTGTGGCCGGCCCGTGCCCGCCCCTGGCGCTCTGCCTGCCGCCCGTGACCGACCCCTGCCCGACGGGCCGGCCGCTGCCGGGCGCCCGCTGCGGCCCCGGCCAGCCCGCCTGTCCCGGTACCCATCTGTGCCACATCAGTCCCTTCCACGAGTACGACGTCTGCTGCCCCAAGCCCCGTGAGTATTGAGTGACGACGGCGCGGGGCAGAGAGCATCTGTGGAGAGGTTGGATGGATTGAACTGCAGTGGGAGACCCACGATTGTTGAATGACGATTTGTTGTATTTATGCTACTTTAGATCCTACGAAGCGTTCCTATTCTTTGTTTTTATGCTTTAACACTTTTCTATCAACATGGTAGTTACTATTTATATAGTTTTAACTGAAACATCTAAGAGCTATTGTACGTTATAGTTTTGTTATGAGGCGAAAGTTGTTTGTTTTATCAGCTCCTACTAGCAAACTGGAAGCAACATGTCACGTAGCAGCAGCTTTCACAAAGATTTCCCCGGCTTCCTTTTACTCTTTGATGGCTATGTTTATAACTCTCATATGTGTTTTAATTTGTATGGCCTTTTGAACGCACTTTATATGAAACAAGTATATTCGTAACAATAAATTATAACATTTTTGTTGTTCTCAGCAGTACTTAGCTTCATGTTATGATGTGCATCTGATTTGTACCTGGCGGTTTCGTGAGTTTTGCGGTAGCTTACATTGGCTTAGCAGATTTAATTACACGGACCCCGACCGACGCTGGCGCTCGTTTGCGTGTTACGGCCGAGAGAAAATGACCATGTGCTCATGTAGTGGCGGATGTCGGATTCTTCTTGGAGCTTGCGTGCTCACCTCTGTCGAAGCTTCTTATGTTCTGAAAATACACGTGACTTTGGAAAAGGAGGTCAAGCGGAAAGGGAGTTAGATGATAGTTACCTCAGCAATCGCATTCCATGATGACCGCAAAGGCTCAAACTGCGCAAGAGGGCTGCGTGCGACACAATGCAAACAGTTTTTCTGGGAACCATCACTGACTCACCCTATGGGGTCTCGCTTCTCACAAACCGGACTTGCTGAGTTCATGGTCAGCTACCCCCGGATAAGGTGTCGTCACCGTTCGCGTGCGCCGCGCTCCACCGAGTGACCTTGACCTGGAATGTGTCTAGCGGACGGTGACCGCCAGATGGTGACCTTGATGTGCTCTGTTCTGCAGGTGACGTGTGCCATCTGCCCGAGAGCAGCGGAGCGTGCGGCCAGAGCCTGGTCCGGTGGAGGTTTGACCGAGACGCCGGAAAGTGCACCAGTTTCATCTACAGCGGCTGTGATGGAAACGCAAACAACTTCCACACGCTAGACGAGTGCCGCGCCGTCTGTCCAGGTACGAAGGAGTAGAGAAATAAGATCCAATATTGGTCAGTGTAAGTGAACGAACCAGAAAGATCCGGCGAATTTATCTTATGTCACTTCGGCTGTGGGACGTAATTATATCGGAAAGTAGTGATTAAAGTCTGAATGAACCCTCCAGCGCACATATTATGCAGATAGGTACACCGCCTATTTACGAACATAGTCCCACCCCTATCTGACCTCGCGTCCCCCTGCCTCCGCAGTTCTGACTCCGTGCCAGCAGCGCCGTGAGAAGGCGGAGCTGGCTCTCGAGCTCTACAAGACGGTCTCGTTCATCCCCAAGTGTGACGCTGTGACGGGCGCCTGGGAGCCGATCCAGTGCCAGCCCGAGTTTGGTCTCTGCTGGTGTGTGGACTCGGATGGACGAATGGTGGATGGGAGTATGGTGGCTGGAGTTCCGAGCTGCTCATCGCGACAGGGGCGCCGGCTGAGTCTGCTGCCGCGCCGCACACAGAGTGAGTGTGAGAGCGAGGAATGGCAAAGGGAATGAAAAGGGAGGAGACAAGACGGAACGGAGGAAGGGACGAGAGAAGATGGGATGGGAAGGGGCGGAGCGGGGTGGAACGGGAAAGCGCACTTTGGCTGCACTAACTTTATTTCGTCTATGTCACAACTTGAACTCACTTTATCTTGTTGTATTATTCACTGCACTAAAACAGTGGTGTTTTATTACGTCCCTCTCTCGTATTCCGTGACATTGCTATTTCATCAGTAAGCGCCCATCTAACACCCCACTCTCACGTTCCAGTCTGTGAGCGCGGTGAGACGGTGCACGTGTGTCCGCGCTCACTGTGTGAGAACAAGGTGTGCCTGTCAGACCCGACTGCCACGTGCCGTATTGACCCGTGCGGTCGGTGTGGGTACCGCTTCTACGACCGTGACGGCGAGGAGGTCAACTGCAGCACCGGGCTGACACAATGTCAGCAGGAGAGGCAGCAGGTCAGTCGATCGTCCAGGGGTAGAGCTTGACACCAAGTCAGCTGGAAACATGTCTCAAGGTTCGCGATCGGTTAAGATGAAGTTTGAAAATCGGCTATCGCAAGTGACGAGACTTTCGATAGATACTCCCAATGAAACGGTAAACAGAGCTGGAAGCCCAAGCGCAAAATTCAAATTTTAAATCCTATTACCGCACCGTTCAAGCCACTCTACTGACTTGTTTTCTGAGCAAGTTTTCGCGCCTCTTCTCTCGTCCGGTGACTGACTGTGCGCTGTTTTGTCCTATTGTTTGTCATATCACCCACCCACCATCTCTGTCTGGCCAGCCGTCGCCTGATGCTATCTCTCTGATGACATCTCTGTCGTTCGGGCAGGTGTTGAACTCTGCCGTATGGAAGCGTCACGGACAGTACGAGGCGCGGGATCGCTCCTCGGTTCGTCTATACGCCGCTCTGCTCGGAATGTTGTCACAGAGGTGAGCGACCTTCACTCGACCGCCGGCTACTGAATGGAGGCGAGAGGGGATTGTGGGCGTGCCGAATAAACGGCACGCGGGAGGCTCGGGTGTACGGTACGGAAGTATGTTATCATCGAGTAAACGGAAGTCAATAATTATGGTAGAAGTGACGAGGACGTTTGAAATGGTCCGATGTTTTGTCTCGTTTGCAAAGACAAACAAGGGGCAATTATGTGGCGTTTTGTATTGTGCAGCATTGGCAAACGTCACCTAAGAGGAACAACCTTTGTGACCATATGTATTCATAACAAGGCATTATCATGACCCTATGCGACCCGACTGCGGCCGTGGTCTCACTATGTTTTTGTTTGTTTTCGTTTTGTTGGGTTCAGCCGGTCTCACTATGACCTCCTGTGACCCTCTCTAACCCCTGTGCTCTCTCCCCAGCCCTGCCGGCTCGGGACAGCACCACTCGTCCCACCGTACCGACCTGCTGGCCGACGGCATGGTGGTCTCGCCTCCCGTCTGTCGGGAGGACGGCAGCTACCGGCCGGAGCAGGGCGCCGCCGGGCTGATGTGGTGTGTCACAGCCACCGGACGGCCCGTGCACAGCTCACTGACCCGCGGACTGGTCCGGTGCGGCGAGGATGGTGAGTTTAGGGGGGAATGAGGAGACAGGGTGAGGGGACCGGGAGCTCGGAGAGGGGGAGATGTGGGAAGAGCGAGGGGGCGGGAAGGTAGGAACAGGGAGATGGAAACAAAGGGACATGGTCAGATAGACATTAGACATTGACGCATATTGGGATATGACGCAGACATTGGAAAGACAGCCAGCCAGACAGACAGACAGACAGACCGGGCAAAAGGCTTTAGGCACAATAGAGACGATGAGCGAGCGTAGATAAGACTGTTTATTTGACCGGTCATTATGCAGGTTTTTATTTACTTTTATCGGGCCAGCAAATGTAGCCGAAATTATCTGCACCAACTGATGTATCTATAACTACCCGTGTCATAATCGCCGTCTTCCCAGCAGCCCTGGCCCTTCACACCCCTCCCTCTCTCTCCTCCAGGTTCTCTGCTGGAGCGTCAGTCGCTCTCCCCCGTCTGCCCTGCCGGCGTCACGCCCAAGGTGTGCCGTCACGAGTGCCTCCGCGCCGCCTGTCCCGGCCACGAGGACGCCGTCTGTGTCGCCGATCCGTGCAACAACTGCCAGACCACATTCTATAGGTAAGTAGATGCCGCATAGCCGGAATAGGATGAGGATATGAATTCAGTGTCAGCCGTAGGTAGCGCCGTGTTATTAAGCGGCGGGAAATAATGCTGCCTCTTCTGATCTATGGAAAGATCCACAGGTGATAGAAACTGTCAGAAACGCATTACAAGCGCACCTGGTACAATTAAATGTAATGTCGTTATGTTGTCGTCGGGCTATGAAGTAGCGTCTATCGATGTCCCATTAGCTTCAGTAGGAACACCGAACATGTATGACTCGTCTCTCCTAACAGTATGATGGGTCGCAAGGCCCAGTATGAGCGGCTTAACTGACGCTCCCTCTTCCCACTCTCCTGCAGTGTGACCGGTCGCGAGGTGCAGTGTGAGCGGCCGTGCAGCCAGCCGGTCCTCTCTGGCCAGTGCCGCGCCAGCATCCCTCGGTTCTACTACGATCAGAACCTGGGACAGTGTGAGCCCTTTCTCTACGGCGGCTGTGGAGGCAACGACAACAACTTCGGCTCGATCGAGGAGTGCCGACGGCAGTGCCAGCAGCCCGGTGAGTTGAACTCACTCACTCAGTCACTCACTCACTCACTCACTCACTCACTCACTCACTCAGAAAGCCGGTCACTGTCAGACACTCACCAACTACCTTATAGTCCGTTTTTCTTATCTTTAGACTTCACTCCAAGATGTGCAGATAACTTAGCACGTGACGTCACACAATTTGATAATAAAAATCAAGCGTCACGCTCATTGCCACTGGCTCTAAAAGCGAACACACCATATGTCTGCTGTGTATCAAGGAAATCTGAGACTTTTATATATCTTTTGAAATTTATATCCATTCGTATACAATAATATGCAATGCTCTCAAAACTTCGGCAAGGAAAACCGATCGGTGCACAAGCGAGACAAGTGGTTTATAATGTTTACCAATATTTTATTCGAAAGAAAGATGAATACCTCAAGCAAGGTGATGAGAGTGCAGCGGCTAGCATTAACGTAGCGAAGGAGACCAGCTCTGCTACTGGAGTGTCGATTGCCTCTGTTAATGCATTCAAGAGTGGAATAGAGACACATGGATGCCAGTCTCCAGCCCGCCAGCGCCCTAACAGGGGGCCACGCGAGTACTTCGACGAGTTTGACCAGTGCGCGTTCAGAAGAATGGTGCATGCCATGTACCTGGAAGGGAAAAAGGTCACTTTGGACACCATTAGAGCGGCAGTTCAGGACAAGTTCGAGCAGACTATCTCGCGCTCAACCATACGAAAGCAGCTGTTCCAAATAGGATTCAAGTTCCGACAAGTGAACAACCGAAAGCTGCTGGTTGAAAAACCTCAGGTGGTGGCAGCCCGGAACGCGTTCCTGAGACGCATTCGGAAGATTAGAAGCTCCGACCCAGAGCGCACTATAGTGTACTTGGACGAGACCTGGTATAACCAGTTTGATATGCGAACGGTCGCGTGGTTGGACAGTGACGACGTGGCCGGCCATAAGCCAGTGACAGGGAAGGGCAAGCGCCTAATCATAGTCGATGCTGGCTCGGACAGCGGCTTCACCCCAGGAGCATTCATGTGTATGAGGACGGACGGCAAGTCTGCCGACTATCACACGTCTATGAACGCGAGCTGTTTCGAGGACTGGTTTCGACTCCAACTTCTGCCGAACCTGCCAGCGAATAGCGTGATCATTATGGATAACGCCTCGTATCATTCAAGATGTGCTAACAAGGCACCTACAGCTAGCTGGAGGAAGGAAGCGATCCAAGAATGGCTGCGGGTACATGATGTCAATCCTGATCCGGACTTGCGGAAGGTCGAGCTTCTTGAGCTGGTTCGCCCTCTGAAACAGACACGCGAGTATGTGTTGGACAAGGTGGCACAGGAGGCCGGTCATGAAGTACTGAGGTTGCCCCCATATCATTGCGACCTCAATCCGATTGAAATGGTTTGGGCAAACATGAAGACGCACGTCCGCCAGTTCAACAACACTGGGCATCTGAATGACGTGGAAAGGCTGCTGCTGGATAGCCGAGACGCCGCGCCACCGGACTTGTGGCGAAACTGCTGCCGCCACGTGCGAGAACTGGAAGAGGTGTACTGGCGAGCAGATGGTATGATGGAGGACATCGAGCCAGTGATCGTGTCACTTCAGGATTCGAGCAGTGACGACAGTGACAGTGAAAGTGATTGAGGGCGCATGGGACCTACGATGGCTTCGGTGAACCAAACATACCCAATATACGAGTACGACTCCTGTGTTTCCTGTCTTTTGTAATTTGTATTACGAGTTACTGGTGGTAGATTTGTAGACACTAGCGGGTAATACGAGCAAAACATGTCATCACATTGAAATAGTATGTATATTTGTTAATTTCGATCAATGCTGCATTCATCGCTAAACACACGCTCATATAGCCAACTCGTGTTGGTAGCCTGCGCCGCTGAACACGCATGTCCTGCGGGTTGCCTACCTCCACAGGCATAATTCATCTCCGCCTCTCGTCACGCAGTCTAACCCGTCCACATGATACTTCGTGAGGATTACAACGTCACAGTCAATACTATCGAAAACGCGTTCACTCGAATGTCTGCGATAGCGAACCACAAACCAAGTGCTTCACGACAGTCGCCAGAACTTGTTACGAGCCACACGCCGAGCTCCTTCAAGAATTTCCTTGCATTGGGTCCGCACTCGCAGTCGCACGCACCTGCGGTTTCAAAAAACTTCGGCTGGAACCAAGCCCTATAGGTCTTGAACTAAAGTCACTGATGATGACTTGTGTCCATTTGCAGAATAGTTCATTTCCAAGTGATATTCGCTTTTATAGGTACCCTTTAATTCATCGGATCGATAGTTCGGTTAGCATACCAAACTTTATCCAACTTAATTTTTGTAGCAGGTAGGTATAAGTACCTACCTATTTATGTAATACACATTTGTGCGACTACAAATCTGCACTTGCCGCACCCAAGAGCGCCACTCTCCAGGCTTCAAGGCAATATTTTCTTTTTCCGAAGGGCTTGATTTTTTCTAAGCCATGCTTTGTCTCGTGCATATCTTGCGAAACATCTTGGAGTGAAGTCTAAAGATAAGAAAAACGGACTATAGTCAGTCAGCCAGCATCAGTCAGTCAGTCAATTAGTCAGTCAGTCAGTCAGTCAGTCAGTCAGTCAGTCAGTCTACTAGCACACACGCTAAGCCAGTTAGCCGGTCAGTCTGACCTAGCTAGTCACTCTCTTGACCTGACCTTCCCCCTGCTTGGTGCCCCCAGTGGACGTCTGTTCTCTGCCGGCCGGCAGCGGGCCCTGTGACGAGTCTCACGTCCGGTGGTTCTACAACACCGTCTCCCAGGAGTGCGAGCCGTTCTCCTACGGCGGCTGCGCCGGCAACGCCAACAACTTCGCCTCGCGAGCGGCCTGCGAAGCGCGCTGTCCCGACCTGGTGCTATGTCCCCATCTGGGTGGATCACTCAGCACGTGCAGTAGGGGACAGAGCTGTGGGAACGCCAGCTGTCCGGCCCGGCCGACGGCGACGTGCCGCGTCGAGCCGTGCTCGTGTCAGCCATACTTTACAGACGTCAACGGAGAGCGGGTCGACTGTCAGGTGAGAGAGAGAGAGAGAGAGAGAGAGAGAGAGAGAGAGAGAGAGAGAGAGAGAGAGAGAGAGGGGAGAGAGAGAGAGAGAGAGAGAGAGAGAGAGAGAGAGAGTGAGAGGGGAGGGAGAGGGAGAGAGAAGAGAGAGAGAGTGAGAGAGAAAGAGAGGAGGGAGAGAGACAGAAAGAGAGAACGAGAGTGTGAGAGAGGGAGAGAGAGAGAGGGTGGGAGATATAGGAGAAAGATAAAGAAAGGAAGGAGAATAAGAGGTCAGTAGTTAGGTGCAGTTACCTCCATGGTTGTCATATAAACGTTACACGAGTAGCCTGATCACTTGTTCGAATGCGTAAACAAACACCGGCCGTTTGTCCCGATCCAAGTGGCTGACGTCTATTCCTGTCTGTTCAGGAGCGGTCATCGACCATCTGGGACAGCACGCGCGAGGTGGTGATCGTCAACGCCCTGCCCAAGACGGTCACTGTGAAGAAGGTCATCAAGGAGGTCCCCACCACCACGACCACTACTTCAACCACAACGTCAACCACCACGGAGAAGGAGCCAACCACCACTACTACCACTACCACAACCACTGAGAAGGCAGCCCCGGCAGCGGAGCCGGAGCCCTCGCCGGCCGCTCCGTCAGCCGCTCCTCAGTACATCCCCGTCCCGGAGCGGGAGGACGCCCTGACCGGTAACGAACTGACCGGGGAGGACTCCGCCGCCCTGGCCGCCATCCCCGAGGTGACCTTCCCACTGGTGTCCTCCCGCGACGCGGAGCTGTGGGGAGGACAGCTCGGACGCGCGCTGAGACCGGAGGAGCCGCAGGAGGAATCCAGAGAGTCCACAGAGACTGTCGTGCCCGCCGCCACCGACGCTACCAACGTCGATGACGACACTCTGCAGAATCTCTCCGTCTCCTCCCCGGCTCCGGCCGCTCCATCTGAGTCGTCAGAGCCGTCCGCTGAGTCTGGCGAGCCGGCGCCGCGCCGCCGCCAGGCCCGCCTGCTCGCCGGGAACATCGACCGTCAGCTGTGGGCCGACCTGCGCTCGGGCACCAGCGAGCCCTCGGCCGCCGAGGATCAGTACGTGCTGCAGCGCGAGGTGGTGCGCACCGAGCGGGACGGCTTCCCGCTGACGGCCGCCGTCATCGTGGTGGCCGCGCTCAGCGTCACCGTCATCGCCGCCGGCGTCATCGGCGCCATCGTGTACCGGCGCAAAAACTCAGGTGGGTTATTAGTGACTGGGAGGGTGAGGGAGTAGGGTTGGAACAGAGGACGAGGGGATGCAGGTCGGGGAGCGAGGTGGTGTTCAGGGATTCGAGGTCTACATGTTATGGGCTGATGTTAGGACTGCTTCTAGTACGTTAAAGAGATTACGATGATGTGGCTTAAAATAAGAATCGAATGAAGAATGCATACGATCGCTGTGGTTGTGGTAGGGCTCGAGGTACCTGGGTACGCACCTAATCCGTACCTCTGCCGAGCTCTAATCCCCGTCCCCTCTATCCAGCAGGTCAGAAGGCGGAGGCGCCCTCCACTCACGAAACGGGCGCACTCTGCAGCGGCCGCAGCCTCCACGAGCAGTTGGGACGGCAGCCGCCCAACCAGCAGCCCACCTTCCGGTGGAACTTCTGAGGCGGCCGCCGCCACAACCAGTAGTTATCAAACCCGTCCACAGGTGGCGGGCCGATCGCGCCGTCAGTGGAGCGCGGCGCGCCAGTGAAGGGAGCCAGGACATTGGTCGGGCCGGCCGCCGCGCCGGCCGGCGACGGCATCCAAGTGGCAGCGAGTGTGTGCGCGAGCAATTAAGTTATTTATTGATTACCGATTGTCGAGAGGAGTAAGTTAACTGAGGACGTACGGGGCGTGATGGGTCGGCGGCGCCGCCTCCCGAGCCAGTGAGAGTCTGTACACATGTGTATATAGCGTCGTATGTCCGCTGTGCATTGTCTGTGAATACGAGTGTCGCGATATACGAGAAGAGACCATGTACGAATAATACACAAAACCGATGCTCAGTACGTCCCAGTGTTTCTATCAAAAGGATGAAGGCAGGTAACTATGAATGGTCCAAGACACGTCAGTCACCGATTCAAGGCCGATTAGTTTCCCAAATTAGCTTCATTGCTATCCATCTGAAAGCTCGTTATTCCACCCTCAGCTAGACAAACACCAGAGTCCCTTTGTGCCTGACTGTATTCGCTCGCTCCTCTCATCCCTCTCTCTCCCCTCCCTCCCTCTCTCCGACCCAATGACTCGATATGAAAGGCAAGCCGGGCCGCCGGCGCCCGCCGGGCGGTCCCAGAGACCGCGCAGAGCCGCGACACAGGCCCATTGTGCACCATTGGCTTTGGCTTGGCAGGCCCCGGCTTGAGGAACATGACATCAGTACATAACACGCAAACTTTAAGTCATCGCCGAGGAAAAAAGACGATCGTTGCTCCGCGCCCTGAATAATCTCGTTGGTAAGTAGCACATATAGGTTTTTGCACTCGTAAGACACATGATTTTCAGGGAAGTAGTTGGTACTAAATAAATAGATAATTTGTGAACAAACACAATCACACTAAACACCAATCGACCTGGCATAATCCACAACGCAGCAGGAAACGTAAGTTATGCGTTAAAGCTTCGGCCACTGCCAAAAATAATACTCTAGCTGGCAGTATTCGGATGTAGGAATAGCAAAAACTACCGACAGATAATACTGAGCTAAAGAATGTGCAAGGAAGTGAGCTGGCAGTTGCCTCGCCATAATCACTTATCGCTGACACTGCAGTAAGATACTCAGCGTTAAACGAGAAAACTATAACACAAAACAACACGAGGTTAGAACAAGAATATTGAAACAAACACGCATGCGCAGTAAAATAACACATAACATTGACTAATTTGAAAATAGAATTGCTGCTTCACTAGCATAGAAGTGATCACTAATACTAGCTTCGCCACGACGCAAAAGCGCCGCCTTGGTATCATGATTAGTATCGCAATCAACTGAACATTTCAGCACACTGAACCCAGACTAATTTCGATGCTTCGACGCTTCAATTAGTGTCTGCTCGCATCGCAAAACTACTCAAAAGTAGTTCCTGGTCGTTATTACACCCAAATCACTCACTGAAAACGGTAGCGGCTCCGCAATAAGTACTAGCTATGGTGTCACTGACTAGTGTTGTAAGCCAACTCACAGGTACCCTGGTGATTTAGCTAGATCGCTGCGCGGCGACGACGGCGGCCGTTCGACGCGGCCGTCGCCCATGAAGATCGGTTCGGAAGTGAAGGCGAGGTCCGCGCCTAAGGAGGCAGCCCGCAGGGGGCGCCACGGGCCCCTCAGCTGCGCACCCACCCACCCACAGGGCGCGTCCGCCCGGCCCAGACTAGCAGACCAGGCCAGACCAGACCTAGTCCAGACCCTGGTCTAGCCCGGCGGGAAGGCTACAGTTCGGCCGCCGTCCGTTACCTGTAGATCTTGTTGAGCGCTCGCACTCTGTCCCGTCCGCCGCCCGCCGGCGCCGGGAAGTCCCTCAGGGACGTTTTGAGCAGGTTCCCCACGGAGAGGGCGCCCGTCTGTCGCGCGCGCGCCGTCTCCGAGTCCGGCGCGCCGTCCTCGTCTGCGCGCGCCACGCTGGTCGTCTCGTCGGTGGCGGCGCTGGAGGGGGCGGTGCGCGCGCGGGAGGCTGGCTCTCGGGCGCGCGCGCGCCCCAGGAACAGGTCGGCCGAGTTGAACAGCGAGGTGTGCAGCGTGAGCGCCTCCTCCAGGTCCGACTCACTGCCGATGGAGGGAGACACGGTCAGACTCGAGCGAGATGGACCCAAACGAACCCACACCGCGGAGCATTGACAGGGACGGACCACGGACCAAGGAGGTTTCCTGACTAGTACAGGACTGCACAGAAACGAAAGAACCTGGGTGAAAGGTGCTAAACAAGGCTTTAAAAAGGCATGGACGTTCTTTACATGCCCTCAACTCAAATCCCATCACTTGTCGGTAAACACCCATCAATCGCAATCACACACTATTCTCTTTATTCTGCGATTTTATCCACCACCCCTCACACCACACCGAATAGCAATTTAGTGTCCTGATCAATATCAAACATTTTTCATCCCTTAACCTCAGTTTTATCCCCGTTTGTCGGCTCACCTGGCCCCGGTGACGAACTGTTTGTGCAGCTGGGCGTCGAGCAGCGCCGGGCTCTCGCGCGGCGCCACGTGCTCCAGTGTCTCCCGGTTGTACAGGTGGATGAAGTCGCCCAGCTGCTTGGCGATCAGAATCGCCTTCTCCACTGGAGTGAAGTGGCGGCCCGGCGTCTGATGGAACGACAGAAATACTGAGGCATGAGAAGCAGGAAGGAGATTTGCGAGCGCAAAGGCGTGAGAGCGGTGGACGAATAAACAGAGCTGCTAGATATGTCTTCAATATTTAGCTTGCTCTTCTGAGTTCGAGATGACGTTCATTTTTTCAGTGCACCAGCATACTGATTTTGGAAGTCATCGCGTTACGTAGTTCAGCAGCTTACATATACCTACTGTCTCCATAACTTCCAAGCTCCATCTTCACTCCCTTCCCTCTCAAATCTACCTCTTTTCATGCTACCCCCGTGCACATGCAACTACCAATCCCCTCAGCCTCCGCACTAACCTGAATGGCGTAGGCGTCGGTGAGGTTTCTGGCCGCCTTCCTGATGAACCTCAGCACGAGCTCCAGCTGCCCAGAGCCTTGCACTTGTTCCATGTTACACATCAGTCGGCGCTGGATGTGCTGCAGGTAGAAACTGAACGCCAGACGCGCCTGGTACCGGCTGGAACGGTGAAAGTGTTGCTGTTAGAACGGGTTGGGTAGATGGGCGAGAGTGAGACAATATAGGTAGAGGTTACTTTACATTCACACCAGGGAGGGCTAAATTTTGACGATTAATTACTTAATTTTGACGAAACAAATTTTGGGTGTAAATGACTCGAGGCTACATGAAACCAAAGTCCGGCATATCTCAAACAGAACGCAGAACAACGCTTCAAGTGGCATGTAGGCATGGAAGCACAAAATATTCGAGAATATGACGCTCACTAAGCACAAGGACGTTATCCCAGAAACTATTGAACAAATCTCAAGAAACACAACCACCCCCGTCCACAGTCCGTCTCCACGCTCACCTCATCCTGACACCACGCTGCATCTGTTCGATAATCTCCCGTTTAACGGTGAGCCGCTCCGTGGCCCGCTCGGCCGCGTCCCGTCCTCCCTCCCCGGCGCCCACAAAGGCGTCCTTGGAGCCGCGCGCCAGCGGGCGTTCGTAGCAGGCGGTCCGCTCGCTGCGAGACCGACTCGTGATGCTGAGCGAGGGGATACTGCTGCTCTTGCGGCACAGCGAGCGGGGACCTGCGGCAAAGGTCACCGATCAGGGCAGGGTTAGAGTGACTTCCGGAGTACGTGATGTCATCAAAGAAAATGGGTAGATGATGCGATACGACGAAAATGACCGAAAACGATGCGGAAAAAACGTGCCAACGGTAGATCGACAATGAATATTTAACATATCGACGCAAAACTAATGCAGCATTGACAAGATACATTACAGACATCACCTAGGGAACACACTTGATAACTGCTTGCTTCCCTTCCACACTTGCTAAGAGGCTACCATCTAACATGTATTTTTAAACAAAATCAGACACCCTCCCGGCCTCACTGGCTCGCTCCCCTCCTCTCTGTCACAACCACCACCTCCCTCACCAGAGCTGCCCTGCGGGCCGCCAATGGTGTGCGGATACAGCTCCTCATGCAGCATCTGGTTCAGGTGCGAGTTGACCGGTGCCAGGAAGCAGCTGTACAGAGACCACGTCTCGGGCGCCGGGAAGATGCGGATGAAGGCGCCGCGCCGCGCGTCCTCCTCGCGCACCTCTCGGACGATGCGCGCCTCCTCGGCAGAGAGCGCCGAACGGAGCGGCTTACCGCCGCGCGGCACGGAGTCCATGGAGGGGGCGCGCACCTGGGGGGGGGGGGGGGGGGGGGGGGGGGGTGATCATGGCAATGACAGTGTTATACTGATTACTGAGGATCATTTCCTATTGATTGCGACTCTGAAATGCTTATGTAATTCCCAGCGCAATCCAACATCGTTCGAAAGCATTGGCAAACAAATAATGCATGGGATGGCCTTAAATCAAACTAACACATCCGGCTGTGGCATATGCTCAATAAAGCGAACTTTTCTTAGTAGATGCTTGTGAGTAATATCTCTAAAATCACTTCTCTCGACATCCTAATATCTCTCATAATATCCTCCTACAATAATGTATCCCCCACCATTACCCCCCCCCCCCCGTTCTTACTCACCCTGACGACAGCCCTCTGCCTCTGTTTGACCTGTCTGGCGCGGCCCGGGTCCACCGCCGGCACGCCGATCAGAGTGAACAGGTCAGAGATGACCGCCGACTTGACCTTGCTGTCGAGCGGCGTGTCACAGCCCAGAGACGGCGAGAGGTTTACCTCCAGCAGCCACGGACGGAGCGAGGAGTCGATCAGGATGTCGAACCCGTACAGCTCTGTGATAGGAGAGGGGAGAGTTAAGCTCTGCGAACGGGAGAAGGAGACGCTAAAAGCGTCCTGGGTTATATGAACGTCAGGGGTTTGTGTGGTGATGTGATGTAAGCTGCCACTCGGAAGGTAGCAACAACCAGGAATGTCAATTATAAGTACATTATACCATACACAAGCACTTATGCAACATGCATTGCAATGTGTATCGTGTTTGGCGTACGTAATTATGCTTGCGTCAGGCTCGGACGACACAAATAGATTTGTGGTGGTACCAGGTAAGCTAAGTTAATAAATAATAAGGTAAACTACGTACCAGGAAATTCACCACATCCTGTAATAAGCACCAACAAACAAAGTCGTACCAAAGTCGCCAAGCCGCCGGCACCCGTTCCCAGTCCGATCATCAGAGTTCTACCGGTGAGGAAATCTCCTCTCCCGACCCCCAGCCATGAGTCAGTCGGTCGCCCGTGAGTCATTTCATCGTTCGTGGGTCGGGCCTGGGCGGCCACTCACCGAAACAGTTCTTCCTGGTGGGCACGAACATCTTACAGGCCGTGGTGACGGTCGGCGCCACGGCGATGATGGATTTCACGATGATGGCCTCGATGTCCTATCAGGCAGACAAACACACAGGGTTAGTGTCCACACGTCGCAAGGAGCTCTAAAGAACAATGACAGAAGAGATGTCGATCGTCCATGTGGTGCTATCGACAGCTAGTTTCAACCAAATACTTGGCGGAATGAGGCTATGAAGTAAATAATTTACTATGTAAGATCGATTATAGAAAAGGTCACAGTACCACACTATGTGGGACAGCACAACCATTAACGTTACAAAACACACCGACATTCCTCGGCTGACGGTTTCCGTGAAATGTCCGTCAGTGTTGACACTGCATCATTATGGGGCGATTACATAGCACGCAGTTCCAATTATCGCAGAGACATGAGTTCTCGGCGATAAATGACGATCTGCTACAGATACACCCCGAATACACTATAACAACGCTGATCCTACATCACGGCAGTCTGTAATAACGTAGAATATTCGATCTCGCAAGGGACCTTTTATCCATTAAACATCACGAAACATCCCAACAGCATACATTCCACTTCATTCATTCATTCCTTCATTCATTCATTCATTCCTTCATTCATTCATTCATTCCTTCCTTCCTTCATTCATTCATTCATTCATTCATTCATTCACACACTCACTCACTCACTCACTCACTCACTCACTCACTTACTCATTCACTCACTCACTCACTCACCCAGCGTCAAACACACTCACTCACTCACTCCTCCATCCCACGGTAAGTTCCCCACTGATGCAGGTCCCCATCTACCTGCATCAGTCTCGTGGTGTCCTCGCCAGCCAGTTTGAGATGCCGTAGCAGAGCCGACAGAGACCACTTGTTACCGTAGTCGTCCACCTCGGCGTCATCGTTTCTGGAGGGAGAGAGATAAAAGGGAGAGGGAAGGTCAGGGATTACGAGTCATGTAGAGGTGGAGGATCTACGCGGAGGGACGGAGTCCGCAAATACTGGTTGGAGAGAGCTTGGAGATAGCGGAGCAACGGGTTCGACAGAGATATGAGAAGAATAATGGGCTAAGTTAGTACTGAGACAACACGATTTGGAAGTAAAACAGGAAGAGTTCAAACTTTGTATCTACCTATAATACTAACATAACTTCTCTCAATTTTGTACCAAACCTAAACATAAGCTCTGTAGCATCACCGAACTCGTCAAGCTATTTCCCCGAAGGCCAGCATCCCTGTCCCCAGCACGCCCCTCCCATCCGATCCCTCCGACTTACTGCACGTAGTTGGTGTGGTACTTGTTGACGCTGTAGTTGGTCAGGTGCATACACGGGTTCCACAGCATCTTGGCGCTCTGGTCGTACTTGACCGCGGCGAAGCGGATCAGGCCCTCCTCGTACAGGTAAATGACCAGCGGGTCGTAGGAGGTGACGGCCACGTACAGGCGAACGTCGCACTTGTAGCCGTCGACCAGCAGCGGGTTCTCGATGTACTTACAGACCACCACACTCTCGTCCAGTGGGATCTGGTCCGGCTGGGGGAGCGGGGAGGGGCGGGGGTATAAGTGACTATATTTCGGGCAGTGGGCACATTAGGGGAAGACGGGGCTGGGTGGCGGTGGAGATAAAGGACGACACTGCTGAGACGGGAAAACAACGGTAATTTAGAAGGTAGATCTTTTTGCTTAACAGGTGAGATATAAATTTTAAGCAATTTAGGGAATTTAGTGGGAACGTGGCACTTACCGAAGCTTGAAACCGACGGAGCTTGTCGACTAAGGACTACTCCAACAAGCCCATAGCTGCACAGATCAAATGCAATATCCGTGTTGGGTGGTTTTATGGTTGGTGATTCGGATAGCAGTGAAGAGGTCCGCGATGTTCTTTGATTTATGTTGGCCGACGGCCTTGTCCATAAGGTAATCAGCATTTCAGCTATGGGATAAAAACCCAACATATTCCGGAATATCATCTTAGGATGTGTTCACGTTCAACCGACGACTGGGTTATGTGGAAGCTCCCACATGTGCATAACAATTACTATGTATTAAGTATCCACTGATGGCATACCGATACCTTGCCGCGTTAAAAAGCTGATTCAATTTACCACCATATTGATGTGCTATCACACATTACAGGAACACGCTATGTCTACTATAGATTATTCTCCGCGATCCGTCTTACATGGTTAATGAGGTAGATACCACGGCCGCGTGACGAGGCCACCGGCTTCACAATCCACGCTCCTCGGTCCTTCAGAAACGCCGAACAAAACTCCTGTCAAACGAAAACGGCGGCCGCACGTCAGACCAATGTGATCCCTCGTAATCGCCCTAAAACTGACCGCCGACACGACTAACCAGAGTATTGGGATGTTTGCAGAACAGCATACCAGCGGGCTCAGCCTACAAACGCGTGCTAACGGTTCATCAGAGGCCGCTCGAAACGTGACACGAGTCACGAGAGCACCTCACGACTGGGGAAGTCAGTACAGCTGTCACGGAACAACTTCCTGGATACTTCGTGGTCCATTGACGTAAAATATCGCCGGCAGTCACACACACTGTTCCACAGAGTTATCCGCAGAACAACCTAAATGATGATTGATGATAGAGCATCCCGGAAAAGAACACAGAAAGAAGGCGGCGTTCGACTTAGCGTGCAACTCGCTGGGATAAACACAACACAAATTAGCACACCTATTCTAAGATGATTTTCCCTTTAAAAAAGCTCACCCAACGAATTATATATCTGCCTTTAACACAATATGAATGTCATACAATTGCAAACAACCAAACAAGCAACCTGACCTGATACTCGGTGGGCATGATGTAGCTGGGCGGTATGAAGTCAAAGTGTTTGGCGCCGCGGATGTACTTCATCCTCTCGATGTTCTTACACAGCCGGTCCTTACGGGTCAGCTCGTACGACCTGCAGAGGAAGCAGCGCCGGCTCAGTTCACTAGCCGCCCATAACGCGGCCGGCGCGGCGGAATGTGGCCGCAGGGGCGGACAATGAGGCCGCAGTGTGTACTCTGTTAATGCACGGTCAGCCGCCGCGCGGCACTGGAAATAGGCGCCGAGACTGTGGGGTTTCGGGGACGCTGGGAGATTTCGACATGGGTGGTGGTCTCTACAGCCAGCCACCGTGGCGAGAACGGCAGGTCGGGGATGTAAAAATCACAGCGCGAAACGCCCAGATGGGAGACGGCGGCAGTAAATGCGAGGCAGACTCTGTAGTTATTGAGTGGAAACGTTCGGATAGTTAAAGCTGGTGGGTTAATGGTTCGCAGATGACAAATAATTTACATATGGAAATATATCGCTATGGTGAACTACACGATTTCACGAACACAGGCAGCGAGGGCTGTGAGTTGCAGACCAGCCCGAGATTTCAGGTGTTACAAACTTGATTTGGCTCTGCATGACGTGGGACTCAGCACACACAAGACCCAATCTCTAATAAGGAAAAGTTGGAGTCTGCAGCCTGCAAAGTATACTACCAGTCTGCAGACACATCGAGATATAAACATGTGTGTAAAACCACACATGTGCAACACGAATCTAAGCCGCCGAGCAAAAACACTTGTTTTGTATAGCGCGTGGGAACCTAATCCTTAGCATCTACATAACTAAAAACGAGCTCCTGCTGTGCGCAGGAGTCCATACAATGGACACATTTGCATCCTGCACTGAACACACCCACGGATAACAAACATATCCCCGCAGACGACTCAGCCCACCCATCTGCTCAGCTCCTTCAATACCGTAGTGACACACAGCCACAATATCCCGCCGGCACGCCGCCGTAACCTGTCCAATATCTCTCCGCTCCCACTCCAGCGTGCGTGTACGAGCGTCGGTGACGGCGGAGCGGCTCAGGACGCCGCGAGAGGTCAATAGCTGAGCTGATAGTCGATATGGAGCAGCGGCGGACCGGACAGGAGAGGGAGGGAGGGAGAGAGGGGAGGGCACTCACCTGAGGGGAGAGGGACACCTGCAAATGATGATGGAAATGCAAGGGAGGGACGCAAAAGGGGACACAAAAAGGGAGGGATACCCTGTGACACTCAAACAACACAGCGGGGGAGGGGCGTCAGCCGCACTAGAAAGGAGAGGAAAGTGAGGGGCCTTACTATAGGGTGCTCGTTAACTTGACAGTAGGTATAGTAAATCGCATAAACACACACAAAGATCATGCATTATCAGCTACTCACTCTCAAATGTTCATTGACACACTTGACAAATGTTCATGACATACATGACACATGACATGACAAATGTTCATTGACATACATGACACTAAATTGGCATCAGTCTCCCTACCTAAAATTCTAACCCTATCATTCCCTAGCTGGAATCAGACGAATACTACGGATGGGCAAAGAGCCCAGAGAACACTGACCATCCGCTGTAACCCCTATCACCCACCTGGGGAAGTGGTTGACGCGCTGGTAGTCGTACAGATTCCGCAGGACGAACGGCTTGGGGTGCACCCCCGTCCAGAGGATGTTGAAGTCGCTGACAGACGCCGAGGACTCGCTGATCCCGTGCACGTCCATCACTCGCCGGAACAGTCTGAGGATGATGATGTTATGTCGGTTATGTCGGAATGGTTATGCCGATATCGACGGTTATGTCGAAAGTGATTACGAGCGAGCGAGCGCAGCGAGCGAAGCGAGTCTTTTCAATATAACGGAAAAATCTCAGTACCTATGAGCGGCCCGGCCCAGCCCGGCCTGTAACGCTTTTGAGAGGCTTATATGTCAGCAACCGCTGGACCGATTGGCCTGCGGTCTTTTTTGCTGGGTAGCCCCATCCCTTCTACCCCGTAATTGACTACTTTTGATACATCTCAGTGACCGTCGTGGCACGTGCCACGTGAAAAGTCAAGGGTGTTCAAGCTGTTTTGCAAAAGTAGTGATTTTGAGAGGCTCATATCTCAGCAGCCGCTTGGGCGATTGACTTGCGGTAATTTTTATAGGGTAGCTGCATCCTTTCTACCAAAAATAGGATACTCTCGATGCATGTGGGTCACCCCCAGTGCAACAATAAGAGGTGTCAAATTTGTTCCCATTTTAATAACTCGGTAATTACTGGGGCGATTTCGCTGAAACTTGGCATACAGGTAGGCACCCACCAGGCAATGCATTCCCATGTGTTGCGATTAAGGTGCTACTGCACGTGCGCACGTGCAGGGGGCGCTTCCAGATCTCGAGAACGGCTGGGCCGATTGCGCTCAAATTTGGTACACGGTTGGAGACCGGTTAGTAGGGTGCCGTGCAATAGTCAGTTTGGACCCCGTTTGCACGTGCGCACGTGCAGAATGCCGCTTCCAGATCTCAGGAACGGCTGGGCCGATTGCGTTCAAATTTGGTACACCGCTAGCGACCGGTTAGAAGGGTGCTTTGCAAGTACCCTCTCGCCCTTCCGCACGTGCAGGGCTCACTACCTCGCTCGCTCGTGCTTCGCCCAAAAGGCGTTTTACTGGTTAATAATATGCGAGTAAGGTTGTACCGAAAGTTGAACTGTAGTGAAGACGGTGGCGGTGCTGGATGCTTTTTTGTCAGCATCGGGCGCCAAAACAGAACAACCAAGGCTAGCTGCTAGTATCACGGCACGAATATTAACACCTTTCATTTGCAAACTCGGCCGGAAAGCAGAACACAGTTGGCGGCAGATCAAAGCAGCTAGATCACAGTAGCGAAAACACGCATGCTGATGAGCTCGGTTTCCAATTGCACTAACAGGGAATGTTGCAAGATGGGACACCCACGCACAATCAACTCGGCATGTATAACCAGGCACAACACAATAGACTTGTTCAAATGCAACACGCATCTACCGGTTTCATCTGTAAGACAAGTGCAGCGGGGAGTGCTAGAGGAGGGGGAGGGGGAGGGGTGGCAGCGACTCAGGCCACCCACCGTCAAACAATGGCATTTGTTTGCGCTCCGCACGACCCCACAAACATGCCGCGAAGCTGATTTGGATATCGATCACGCGGCAAACAAAGACACAAACAAAGCGGAAACATCCACCGCGCATGCATTGTTAACATCCATTGGAAACGATCTGACACGGGCGCCCGATGTGAGCGGCTCCGGAGCGGCGCGGCGGGGTAAGACTCACTTGCTGTCTGTGTTCTGCATTTTGAAGAGCATCTGGTACTGGCGGCCGATGGGATCCGGCGGCTCGTCGTCCAGGTTAGCGGCGTTGAACCGGAGCAGCGCCTGCTTTCGGCCCGGACCGCCGGCCCAGATGAGCCACTCGTCCTCCTCGGGCAGCGTGATGCTGTGGGAAGGGAGAGGGTAAGGTCAGATCGGCTCGGGTCAGATCAGGTCAGGTATGAGGTCAGAGCAGATCAAGTCAGGTCGCGTCACTGAGCAGGGCGAGAAAAGTGCCGAGTAGGGTAGCGCAGATCCGGCGGAACAGGTGAGCTCACAGGTGAGGTCAGGTCAGGTCAGAGTAGATTAGGTCAGAGTAGATCAGGTCATAGAGATCAGGTCAGGTCATAAAGCAGAGTAGAGCGGAGTGGGGCCCGTAGAATAGGAATAGACGTAGTAGGAGAGGTCATTGCGGGCCGCGGAGCAGGGCATGGATGGCGCGGCGGGCGGAAGTCCCGCCGCACACCCACCTATCCGCCGAACAGACATTCACCCACCACAATCTTCTACAGTAAACCTGGTGCAGCGATCTGACCGATACGGGTTTCGCGTACAGCACACGACAGATAACAGCCATATATCACGAAACGTGAAATCGCTGCACTATCGGGAAAACGAGGCTAGACGAAGGCAAACGGGGTCAAACAGGGTCAGACGGTCGTAAGAACCCCGATAGTCCCCCCCCCCGCCTGTCATACCGAACCATTCTTAAAACGTTTGAATAATACAGCAGGGTGATAGTAAAAGGGGCTGCTAAGTCTCCGCGGCTTGCACTTCACCCTAATCCATCGTCTTAATGGACATACCTTCACGAACATCACGAAATAGCGGCGTTTGACCGCGCGTAATTCAACTGACACATGCAAAGTCACTGTCATTTTCCGGCCAGTGAACGGCACGAACGCGTGAACTGAGTGATCCAGGAACCTCTGGCTTCCTGGCGCTAATGCCGATCTGACGATTTATCGGTCACGACCTCAGTGTGACACGTGACCTGGGCGTGAGACGTGACATAGACTGACACGCTCCGTGACCTTGTGACATCGTACAGGGCGACCGGTCGTTGGCCCGTTGAAAGTGCAATGAACGTCAGTACGTAGTGCATGATTATTAGTTTTGACTAACTAGGTACCCCAAGAGCAATGGTCAACAACAACTAAGGCGTTCTAAAATACTATATTCAATTTGGCAAATGGTCACCCGTGAAACATTGCCACGCGGTAAATCGATGGGCTCCAATCGACAGGTGGGGTGGGGTGACATTATCAGCCAATTTAGGTTGAAACGACACCACGAATCAATATCTTTATGTGCTGACGCATTTCACTCACATGACAGTATTGCACTACCTCATGTCAAGAGGTTAAATAGGCCGATAAGTGATGATCATATCGATCAAACACATGATAAAATATGAATCATTTCATCACACATCGCATGTGACGCCGATTGTGATTGGCCGCACTGAGTGTGCCGATTCAATCACAGCCCACGGGTTATGTCCACTCTAACCTGATATTGTGTAATGTGCTTGACATGATAGCCAACATAAAGTCGGCTGTTAATATCCAGTGGCGGCGGAAGCAGGGGGGCAAGGGGGGCAGCTGCACCCTAAAGCTATGGAAAGGGGCGCCTCGAAAATCTGTAGAGGAGGCAGGAAGTTAAGAGGTGCGGCAGTCATAAAGCTGAGCAGTGCGACACCGCAACTGATAAAGGCACTTGTGACACGAAGAGGGTGGCAATGACGTGGGAAAAGTATCTTTTGATATGCTGAAGAGTGGAGGGCATCCTTATCTGAAACAAAGGCAGATGCTGCCGACCCTGTCGAATATAATCTTGCCAGGCGATAAAGGCTAGGAGGGCGCAGCCACTCGAGAAGCGCGCCATGCGGAAGAGGGGCGCCTGCATGCGAAAGAGGGGCGCCTGTGTGTGGGACGAAAAAGAAACATTTATGGAGACGTCTTTGAAGGCGATAGCCTCCGAACGCCAACACGAACATATGAGGGCTTAAAGCGTTGCAGGCTCCATGCGACAAAAAGGGGCGCCTGATGGCCGATATGCGAGAGGAAATTAGTTTGTGTAACATTTATCGGGGGCGGTTTGCCGTTTACAACATATGAATGTTAAGGGAGGTCCGAGATTGGGGCCTGTAAAATTGCACTGTCCGTATGGGGCGGTTACACCCCTAGTGCTAGGGCGTATTTTGCGTTTTTTTTTTACTGGGGAGATGATTATGACCAGGAATAGCACTCTGCAAACTTCTATGGGCGCCTGTATAGGGGCGAAACTGATTTTCCAGTGCAGGGACGGCCATCGGCATTGTGGGGCGGCATTCATTCCACTGGGGCGTCTGCCAGTGTTGAAGGGCGGTATTCATTTCAATGGGGTGCCCGTTGGTGTTGATGGGCGACATGTATCACCTGGGGCGCCTATCGGAGATTAGGGCGGCATTAATTTCACTGAGGCGCCTATCGGCGTTGACGGGTGGTATTTATTCATCCGGGGCGCTTATCGGTGGTATAGGCCGGCATTCGCTTCACTGAGGTGCCTATCGCTGTTTTAAGGCGGCAGTAAATCCACTGGTGTCTGGGGCGCCTACCGGCGTCGAAAGGCGACATTCATAATTCATTTCACTGGGAGGCATATTGGTGTTGATGTGTAACATTCATTCTCCTGGGGCGCCCGGCAATGAGGGGGCGGCATTTATTCCGTTCCCCTGGTATGGGCCCCTATCGGTGTGGAGGCGTCGCCGTCGTATTAGTTTGAATGAAGGTTACATTTACGCTACGGAATGTACCTAACTATTTCTCATTACATAAAAACTGTAATTCTGAACGTGTTAACAGGTACAACACATTGTCAAACGTCTCTTCACTGTTTGTGTTACTACATCCGTGTATATGGTAAGGGGCGCCCAGCGGGAAGGGGCGCTTCAATATCGTTTGCACCCCTATCCTAGAATACCTTCCGCCGCCACTGTTAATATCAGTTGATAGTAAGAAGGTGAGATACTGACTCATAAGGTGTGCATCAGTGAATTGAAGAGTGCATTTAGATAAAAAGCCCTTTAAATCACAGATGGGACACCACAAAGCCAGATCGAAGCCCGATGAAAGGAGGAATGCAGCGATTACGGTCAGGTTAAGTTTTCAAAGTATGATATCATCTAAGTACGGTAAGCGCCACAGAAAGTCGTCATAAAAGTAGGAAATACAGTGCAATATCCACACCAACGTGACTAGTGATGTCAATTTCAGAAAACATATGTCCAATGTCCGTCCAATTTCCAATGCTTACGTCGACTGTCCGTCCAAAAATGTCCAAGCCAGCCATTTGTCCAAAGATGTCCGACATCTACGCAATAGTTTACACTCAACACCGTTATTTAATTTGGTTTTAATGTATCGTTACCAGCTCAAAAGTGGTAATCATATCGAAAGCTGAACTTTCTAATAGCCAATCAATGTTAACACGATTACTTTATAAAAAAATTGAGGTGTAGCAAGCGATTCTCCAAAGTTGTCCAAAGCCTGCTGTCATTGTCCAACCGAATTCCAAATTGGACATTGGACAAAATCGGAATTCCGAAGATTCAAGTTCCGATTGACACCACTAAACGTGACCTCATGGTCTTTTAAAAGCAATAGACATTTTGATCACCACCACCTTTTGAAAACCCATGACGCCATCCGTGTTTCTGTTTCCCCCTGCCAATACACAAACCAGCGGCTGCCCCGGTGGCCTACCCTGACATCAGAGGCCGTGCCGGGTCCACAGGTTTGGATCGGCGAACGGCGGTGATCTCACCGATCTCACCCACCAATCAAACACAGACGCCGCTCGACGATCAAAGGGTACCGCCGGGCCGGCTGCCGTACGGGGCACGCATATGGTCGCGGAAGTTTCAGGCCGTAGCTCTCGCAATGAGTAGTAAAGTAATCTTGCTCGCAATAACCAGTCGGAGGCAAACAAACCAGTATCTGACCATACGTAGCCGTCGGGACAAAATCGGTCAAATAGCTCTGAATTCACAGCATAAAAACAACCATTTTTGAAATGGGGAGCCATGAGTGCAAGTCGTTAGCAACAAGAATCCACCCGGTGTGTAGGTAGAATAGGCAGAAGAAATTGTGTGCTCGTTGGAATATTTTGGACGAAAGCGGACAGCGCGTTCCTTTGTCCGGTTTGGAATAGCCGGAGAGCGCACAACCCACATGGTCCACCTAGCATCCAGCCATGTATACCGCAATGTAAGGATAAGTGCAGCAAACTTCTCGCTTCAAATCAGCTTCAAATGTTTAGTACCTACCAGGCACAATTACTGTTAACGCCAGACCCCTTGAGACCCTAATTTTTCGCGATTACTTTTAAATGCGTGAAGGAATTTCAACCAAGCTCAGGACATGGCCGTTTCAAGACAGGCCGAAACTTTTACAATTTAGATATTTTATCGCCATTTCAATATTTCAGGCACTTGTCATTGACTCGTAATGTTAACTGTTTTTCCATCCTGGATAGAGGCTTTCTACGTCATATGACATTAGGCTCCGCCCACGACTGCGGCATTGACCCGTGCCCATCAGCGACCTCTGTACAAACGACACCCCTGCCATCTGTGAAGGACTATGAATTTCGCTGACGCTTCACGTGCTATGAGTCAATTGCAGCAGACGGTCAAGTAAATGTTAGGCTCTTGTTGACTCTTGTATATAGGACCAAGAGGACCATCACTCCTCAACCTACTACTCAAGGCCTGGCTACACTATGCGTTTTCTGCGTGCGTTTTTGCAGGTTTGCGTGTTTTGCGTAATATCGTTCTAGGAAAAAAGTTATAAACAATATAATTTTTACTTTGGTTATATACAAAAGCTAATAAAACTCTTGTGTAACTAAAATTTAAGGTGAAAAACATCACAAAAACGTAATATAGTTCTTTTTTCTAGAACGATATCACGCAAAACACGCAAACACGCAAAAAACGCACGAAGAAAACGCATAGTGTAGCCAGGCCTTCACACGTGCTTCGAGCAAACGTTAACGATTCCTAACAAATACGATTTTCGATGTAGGGTATCTGTTTGAAATACGAGCGAGCCGTATGATGTGAAGCTCAGACAATTAACTTATTATTGCGTTGTTCGATGGTTGCATAGCGATGTACAAATCGGCAGCTACTTGGTGACATCCGACATCCCATTATCGCATTATCTGCAACGCCATAGGCTTTAAATACAGGTGAATATTTCCTAACCTTATGTCAGTTATATGCCATCTGCCCGTCATATGCAGCTTATATAAAATATAAAAAAATATCAGCGAACATATCAGCATTGTAGAAGCAATGCGCATTGAGCATTTATGACTCCTTAGTCATCATGTCGCTCTCTGGGCACTGTCAGCCAAGACGCTACGCACAACTCCGCCGGCTTTCGGCACCGCTCGACCGTCGCCCGTCCCCGCTCCCCGCCACAGCGAGAGTGACCGCGCGCCGGCCCGAAACCGCCACAGGCCAAGACCACAGAGGCGGGGCTTAGCTGTGACGTCATAACGTATCACAGACTGACTGGTGATAGCCTCTACACACCGGATGAAAATCTTGCTCGAAATTTAACATTACGAGTCAATGACAAGTGCCTGAAATATTGAAATGGCGATAAAATATCTAAATTGTAAAAGTTTCGGCCTGTCTTGAAACGGCCATGTCCTGAGCTTGGTTGAAATTCCTTCACGCATTTAAAAGTAATCGCGAAAAATTAGGGTCTCAAGGGGTCTGGCGTTAACAGTAGTATGTCAATGCTCATGAGAAACACAGACCTAAATCATGAGCAATCGTGCCTGTTCTCTCTCACTTCTGATCTACAGAAGGACATCACTCTACAGTCTCAGCACACAATCTCTCGCTCGCGACACGGCAGCGGCGACGGGCCCTCCCTCTCACTGGGGTGTCTAAGCTCCCCCTCCCCTACAACGGCAGCGGTGACTCAGAGGGCCCGGGGCCCGGGCCGCTGAGCTGGTGCCCCGCTGCACCGACTGCAGGCCCCGGGACGTCTGTGGCCTCAGAGCGACGAGCGACACGCCGTCCCAAAGCCCTCTGACTCACGCGGGAAGCGGGGGAGGAGCGTCTCGCACCGCAGCGGTTTGAGGGGACCCGAATAGAAAATGACGCTAGAACTCAGTCTGTGTGAATGAAGCCCGTGATACTTTTAGTGGAAATTATGATGAAGAATTGAGTTTGCGAGTTTGTAGTTGTAGAATGGAGAGTTTGCAGCCTGAAATCTCACACGCACCTATGCTTTTAGTTATTCAGAGATCTTCGATATCCAGCGCCGTCAAAGCCATTTTCCGGCATCGGGCAAATTGACCAAACTCAACTAATGAAACGCGCCGAGTTCCAATGATTTCACCCGCTCTGTGCGGTTGCACGCTGTGACCCCGGAGTCAGGGAGTACCGTCTCCTCCAGCGGTGGGGCGGACTGTTGTGAAACCCGCGCGTCTTCGTTCATTGGACGTCGGGTCACGCACCAGACTACAGACCATATACGGTAGTGAGACGCCGGCGATGTATGTAAGGCCGTGGAGAAGGATTCCACGCCGGTAAGGAGCGCTATACACGCTCCCTAGGCTCTGAGGTAAGAACATGTGATGAACGCCCAACCACCAGGCAATAAAGCTTTCAGCATACACGCAAGAAAAGCATTGTCAATAATAGCGAGCACTCAAGGAGTGAACAATAAAGCCCCGACAATAGGGTGGCCCTTATTTTCGAAAGTTTGAAAATCCAGTCTCCAAACCCGGATTCTTGTTCCACTCCATGAGAAAACCACGCGAGTATTTTTTTCTAAATCGAATAATATCTACCCGGTGCTCAACGACATTAAAATTTTACGATTTAAGATCATTTTCACGTTCAACGATACAGGGGCTTTACCCTTGGTAGTCCACTGGGACGGGAAGCTGATGCCGGATCTCACCAGCAACGTCCACGTCGACCGCCTGCCCATCCTCGTGTCTGGGGGAGGGGAGGTTCAGCTGCTTCAGGTGGCGAAGCTTCCCAGTGGAAGAGGGGCGAATGAAGCGAAGGCCGTCGTGGAGGCGTTGGATAAGTGGAGCGTCGCTGACCGGGTCGTGGGGATGACCTTTGACACCACCGCCGCCAACACGGGTCGCCACAACGGGGCGTGTACCCTGATTGAGCAGCAGCTGAAGAACGACCTCCTCTACCTCGCCTGCCGGCACCACATTCTCGAGCTCGTGATGGAGGAGGTCTTCACGTCGGTGATGGGGCCAACTACAGGGCCTGCTGTCCTGCTGTTCAAGCGTTTCCAGGAGAGGTGGCCCTTCATCAACCAAGGCGAGTTCCAGCCGATCGAGGATGGAGCAGGAGAGGTCGACATCGAGTGGTTCCTTCAGGCCCTGAAAGAGCGGACAGACCTTCGGGACGACTACCGGGAACTTCTGGAACTAACCGTCATCTTTCTCGGCGGCGTACCTCCCCGCGGAATACGCTTCCGTGCCCCTGGCCCCATGCACCACGCTAGGTGGATGAGCAAGGTGCTGTACTCGCTCAAGGTGTGGCTGTTCAGGGGACAGGTCAAACTGACGCCGAAGGAGGAGCGCGGACTGTTGAGGGTGGCCATGTTCTCCGCCCGCCTCTACAGCAAAGCCTGGACGCAAGCCCCACTTGCTGTCGCGGCTCCGCTCAACGATCTTCAGCTGCTTCAGCACTGGACGGGTACGAGGACGCGGAGGTCTCCAAGGCCGCGACAAAGAAGCTCCTCGGCCACCTCTGGTACCTCTCGGAAGAGCTGGTAGCCCTGGCGTTCTTCGACGACCGGGTTTCATCAGAAACAAAGAAGAAGATGGTAGCGGCGATTGAGGAGAAGGACGGCAACGACACAGCCCAGAAGCGAGTGACCATTCCCGCTTCAGCGATCAGCGGCTGCAGCCTTGAGGACTTCGTGACCTCCAATACGTCCTCGTTCTTCTCCAAGATGTCCATCGACAAGGGATTCCTGGCGTTGGAACCGGCAGACTGGAAGAAGGATGAGGCGTACGGCAAGGCGTGCAAAGCGCTGGAGAAGCTGTCGGTCACCAATGACCACGCGGAACGAGGTGTCGCCCTGATTCAGGAGTATAACCGGCTCCTGACGAAGGACGAAGAACAACTCCAGTTCCTCGTCCAGGTCGTCGCGGACCATCGGCGCCAGTTCCCGGACACCAGGAAGGGAACGCTTGCACGGACCGGGCGACAATGAGTGGCTAGCAAGTAGCAACCACATAACCCCCGCCAGGAGAGGAAAGCGGCTAATACTCCCACGAGAGCAACGTGGGAGTGGGACCCGGAGTGCTTGTGACTAGCGTTCGTTGAGTAAAATTTCAGAGTCGTTGAGCACCGGTTAAATATATTCCGATTTCAATGAAACTTTGCACAGCACGTTTCTGGGTCAAAAGGAACAAGAATCCGGGTTTGGAGCATAGACATTATTCGTTTGAAATTTCACCCCCATACAGAGGGCCACCCTACCCGACAAATATCCCAGGGCCACAAAATTACATTAGTTTTCATTGATAATGCCAACCGAAACGCAGTCTACCTTCAGCATAGTATTGCAATGGTCGACGCTGAGCTCACTGAGCGCAGACCGCTGGGTCGGACGCCGCGAGCGACCTGTCGACATGCTGTCAGCGCAGTCAAAACACCAGATACAGACGGAGATACTGCACACCGGTCATGCGCTGACTGATGGAACGCAGAACCTCTATCGAGTCGGACCATTCAGGAGTTTTGCATGCCCCAGTAAAAGGACATCATGCTGGAATTTCAGCTGCCTTACAAATTCGGGACATCACCCTCCCCTTTCTCCAGAAACGCCTCTGAGAGAAGTTGCTTTTCTGCGCAGCCGGGGTGGCAATGGCATGCTGTTGACACGTTTGACACGGCTGCCGCATCACTCAGTGTACCGTGTTTACGGAGAGGTGTTTATAAACGGCACTGTTTACCATGCGTCACGCCCCGCCAGGACCCGAGGGAACAGCCGCACCGGTAGCAAGGAGAGACACAGGAGAGGAAACAGCGAAATATCCACGGTAGCGAGAAGAATCTAAAAGCGAATGCCCATAAACAGCTAACGCTCTATCGTAGTACGTCGCCGATCACAATTCACGATTGGCCACCTCTGGACGCAAGGCGTCAAACAAGATGGAACGATAGCCAAACTGTGATGCCAATCGCCGACGAATATCCATAACAAGTCGCTTTCTGGACAGATAAGACAGCAGGCCTATCGTACAGAGATGCGACATGTTGTGGTTCTGACACATGGACAGAGGCCATCCATATTTACTCGGGGAGGGGGGTGGCGACGGCTTGACAGGACCACTCCATTTCACATCCAGAAATGGTGCTAGCCAGTGGAATAAATAAAAATAAAAGAAGAACCATTGTGGCTCTTAGGATTGCTTGTCGAGCTACTAGCTTGATATAGTACCTACCAGTACCTAGCTAGCCAAAAACTCCAACGAATTTTAAAAATACGAAGTAAAACACCAGTAACTAGAGTACAACCGTGTCGAAAGACAAACTGTACATATTTCTTTTCTACAAATCTTGTCCGGCAGATAACGTCGGAAAATCAACTTAGCTGGCGTCGGGCACCACTAATGCCAACATGCTTATTTTACTTGCACCTATATACATACAGGGTGGACCAAAAAGGATGGAAACATTTTGAACTCGCATAAAACATGCATTATTGCATGCATGTGACTGGAAATGGTACCAAACGAGAGTACATTTCGTGGAAATTCATAACGGCATCACTCTCATCTGATCTCTCTCGTTCTCAGTCTCTCACAGCAAATGTTCGAAGAGACCGCCTTCGCGAGACAGGCACAGAGCGGCCAGTCTGGTGGTTGACGCGATAGTCCAACGACACATATTCGCTGGTATGGCTCACACAGTCTTGGTGATCGCTCTCTTCAGGTCACAGAGACCTTCCTTGTAGACCTGGCCCTTGAGATGAGATGATAAAGAAGTCACTGCACAGCAGCAAGGTCACCGAAATGGTGTGCCCTCAGCGGAAAAGGAATCGTGGGTCCACTTTGGTTCGAGGAAGGGAGCGGCGACACCGTGACCGTCAATCAACAGCGCATACCAGGCGGCGCTGAGGAAGTTCTGAGAGCGAGTCCAAACAAAGCATGGCAGCCTCATCATAGACCTTATCATCATAATCATATTTATTATGTCGTTCCAGCAAGACGGTGCGCCTCCTCACATCGCAAAAACAACGCTCAAGTGGATCGAAAACCACTTCGGTGACCGGCTGATATCCCGCGGTGCCAGTCGAAACTGGCCTACCTGCTCATCCGACCTGACCTCTATGGATGTTCTACTGTGGGGCCATCTCAAGGGCCAGGTCTACAAGGAAGGTCCAGAAAGCCTCTGAACTGAAGAGAGCGATCAGCAAGGCTGTGTGAGCCATACCGTGTCAGCAGCCAGACCGGCCGCTCTGTGCCTGTCTCGCGAAGGTGGTCACTTCGAACATCTGCTGTGAGAGACTGAAAACGAAAGAAAGCATATGAGAGTGATGCCGCTATGAATTTCCACGAAATGTACCCTCGTCTGGTATCATTCCCAGTCACATGCATGCAATGATACATGTTTTATACGAGTTTAAAATGTTTCCATCCTTTTTGGTCCACCCTGTAGGTACTTGGCGTCATGAGTTGGCTTTATCGACCATGCGGAATAATCAATATCCTCCCTCGGATTCAGGCTAGCAACACAGACGGCGGGGTTGGGGAGGCAGGGGAGTAGGGCGTCGCCGTGGGGGCGGCGTCCTGTGCCAGACAGGGGTGACGTAAGGGGGGAGGACGACACGCCCTTCCGGCGCCATCGATCAACGGTGGAGATGCAGGCTGGCGACTTTGAAAGGGAGCTTCGACCGACTACTGCACCAGTGATGCAAAAGGATGAGTGAGAGCAAATGCAGAATGATGCCAGTACTCCATAAACTGTGGGATACGAATAACACATTAATCTAAATGAAGTGCATGTTATCTTTACAATTTTAAGCACAGTAAGCAATAAGCACGGCTCATCCCCTGGTCGGCGAGAAGAAACTGCACCTCTCCTATCGCAGTCGTCCCGTCCCAACGCACTGATCCGGGCGGCGCCGCCCTGCTATAAATGTCCCATCAATCCCCGATATCCGGGCGCCGTCAGCCGTGGGTGGAGGCACAGGGAGACGCCGCCTGGGCCCGTCCCCAGCAGCAGTCATCGGTGATTGATCGGGGATACCTGCGGCGAACTATGCAGGAGCGTGGTATTCACTTAGGACTAGGAGCGTTCCAGGGCGAATGACTGACGACTGACGAGATACGAGCACTCAGGGTATATGTAGAAAAAAAAAAAACAGAGCACTCAGCGGCGAGCGACTGACGCCATTAGAGCACTCATTGACAGCTAGCAGTGGCATGAGAGCACTACATGGCCATTGACTGCGTGTTGGAAGCCACTCAATGGCAGCTTGTTATGACGAGAGAAATCTCTCTGGTCAGGACAAGGCGATATGGATTTGTCCCCACGAGCCGGACATGAATTATTCCATGAAGTATTCCATGAACCTATCGCGGGACTGAGCCATGGACAACGCGGGCCGCGGCTACTCCCTTGCGTGCGACATCAGCACAGATTTCCGTCTTCTGAGTTGGCTGGATAAATGACGTCGCGAGAAATGAAAACAAATGACCCAATTAGTCCTACTGTGCGCCAGTTATCCCAATGAAAACAAAAGACGCTGCGTGACACAGAAAACGTTAGCTTTACGAGAACATGGAAGGTGGGACTGGTGGAACTCTAGCAGCCTCCAATCAAAACATGACAGAAACGGACATGGTTAGGTGGCATAAGAATACAAAAAAAAGATCGGGCACTCTGAAGAACTTCATAGAAAGAATGATAGTTTGCTATCTTTTGTTTTTCCACAATATTCGCGCGTGTTTGCTGAGCACTCTCTAGCCGTGGATATGGCCACCGACCAAACACACCCCGCCCATCTGCCGGAACACCCACGGCTCCGATAACGCCGTCCGGCCACCCAGCCGGCGTCTGGCCGGTGTTCCAAGACCGTGACAGCCGCTCAAAGCCCATTCCCGTGACCAACGGAAACGACAGCAGAAATCGTGGGATGACCGCAGTACCGCCTCACCGGCTGTCGTTACGGCAGGATCAACATAAAATGTCGCTAGGAAGACCATATAAGTGCGGTGAGATCATGATGCCCCGTGGATAAAGGCATGGACATTGGACGGGATGGGGATTGGGGGTGAGAGGTCGAGTGAAAAATGAGTGGTTTGGAATGGCCAAGGAGTGTCGCCGTAGACAATCGAAATGAAGTGGGTAGTCGACTGATATTTGACAGCTCTGGTAATTTCGTAGGACAAAAAGGTGAAACACGTATTGGCCCAATGACACTCGGAGCCCAATACTGGTCTCTCGGAATTCAATTTGCGGAAACGTGGCGCTCCAAGGCCGTCCAACTGTTCGCTCGCGACCCGTGCCAAACCAGCTCCGGAAATACCAGAGTTAATCACTGCTGAGAGCTGGCCGAAATTCAAATAAGACCCGCAGTCCAACAGTGACACATCTGTTTTAGGTTGGCCGAAGAGAACGGTTGGCATAATAGACGTTCTACCAGTTGAGCGTGAAGACAACAGACCATATGAAAACAACTGTTTGAGGGTCTTGGAATTAACGGCTGATTTGACATTCAACTCAACGCTCTCTGAGACTCGTGTATCTCATCTCTCCACTTCTTTCGGTAATCCCGACGTGGATGTCGATGAGTTTCCCAGTTCAACTCTCTGAAATAACGGGACGCCGCACCGGCAGGTGAAAGCAACGACCGGCTACATTCCCAATCCCAAGGGTCTTGATAACATCGATGTCCCTATCTTCAGTGAACGAAGCCATGTCCAGTATCAAGAAGATAACCGTCACATCAGAGTGACATTTGCGCTGACTCGATCGTCACGCTCCTGCCCGTGACACCGTTACATATCGTCACGGCGTCACGATAGATCTACCAAACATCGTCCACCGTCCGGTGACCGCCGTGACGCCCCCCCCCCCCCCCCCACTGGCTGGTCACCCGCCACCCACGGCGGCGGTTCCAACATACAAACACCGCTGTATGTGGTCACTGGATGGCGTCAGCTGACAGCAGAACGGCTTATACGGATCGTACCGACAGCAGAGGGTCGGGTCACAGTTCACACGGGGCGAGGGGTGGGAGCGCCCACAGTATGACCACCAGCGCGGTACCGAGGACGGTTACGTGACGAGTCGGCCAAACCTAGTTATAAAGATCGTCCAGAGCCGTGAGCCTCGGCGCTGATTTACGAGTATCGGTCACTTCAGCGGCCCAGGGCGGTGAGACACGCTAAGATGTGATCAAAATGGCACAAAGTAGAGTCACTAAGCGGAAAATGTTACCTGAGGCCTTCTCACAGATCAAAGAACTGATGGGATGGGACATAGCAGAAAAAGTCAGGCAGAGTTTGCCGTAATGTCAGGCTCTCAAGCAGGGCATGTCTGCACTAGAATTGTTCTCAAGTAGGAGGAATAACCTGCTGAGGCAATGCAGATTTAATGCAGACTTTGTGGTGAAGAGCTGAATATAAACATGTGAAAGTTGCATGACAATACACTGTGTGCCTACATGGAATTGATGCTAAAGCAACGGGACAAATGGGCAAAAAATGTTCCAAGCCATCGCTTATTTAATCCAGTTACAATGGCATACCAAAGTTCCTCACTGTTGGCATAAGAATATCACAAATCTCTGTCAACTAGCCTGTTTGTGTTTGAGAATTGCAAAAATATTCCATGATAGGCTGCTTCACAAGCCTAAAAGAATCACAACTCTTTTTTGACATAAAAGATAAGTCATAGAAGAAAATAGCAGTCCTAAGATGCAAGTTTAGGTTAGCCAGTTCATATGAACCTATCTTGATCTAGACTGATAAGTGATAATAGCCTAGCGTAAGACAAAATGTAAAGCACATAATGATGCTGAAAAATGAACAAACACACCCAAACAAATGAGACAAGCCTCACAGGAATGCATGATCCCATCAGCTTATATCTGCTGAATGATAAACACTTACTCTTCTTCTCCGCCCTCCGTTGAATCATCCCAGAGGACCCTGCGCTGGGCTCCTGGATTTTGGTCTTTCTTCTTCCAAGGTGTTGGCTTCCCTACATCACCACCAGCACACATTGCTTCATATGCTAACTGCTTATCATCCATTTTGAATACAAATAATATCACTAAGACCCAGTGTGAGTTTGAGCTAGATAAAGTCTGAAAGCTTGGGGCCTGGTCTGTGGGCTACAACTCTTTGGCGAGAGCGGGTTTTTCCTGGGGTTAATTGAGTGATGATCAGGATAGAAGTAGTCACAGTCAATGAATATAAAAAGGGCAAAATCAGCAGCAGCACTAAAAGCTCATAACCCCCACTCCAATCGCCATCTCGCACGCCCACCTCCGCCCGCAGCTCGCAAGAACTGGCGCACCCAGTCAAATTGGAGTTTGTTTACAGTTCAAGGTCCGTTTGATTGATTTCGAAAGGAGTGTATGACGTCATATAAGGTTTTGGTGACTTTTGACTCTTAGTTCTCAGTATAAAACGCGATGACCAAATATTTTGACGATGTATGAGAATTCAAACCCTAAAAATTATATTTTTAATATATTCACGGTGAAGAATAGGCACAACACCGGGAGTACATATTTTGACGTCACTTAATATCACTCAGCTGGAAATTTGGAGACAAACAAGAAGGATCAAAGACAAAAAACAGGTGTTCTAAATTTCTAGAACTATTTTCGTCAGCAGCAAAATATCGTATGATGATGTCATTAGCACAATGGCCACCAATGAAACTGCACATTGCTGCTCATGAAAGTAGCGATGACGTTATTCTTGTAAAGCAAGTCAAGCTCCGAAAATAGCAGTAGCTGGCTTCGAACAAAAAAAGAAGTATATTTGGAGTGGCGTTGGATTGGGAGTTGGATAACAAATAGGATAGGGTGACTGAGAGCTGGCACTTAACGGTGAAAATACAAAGAATAGTCATATAACTTTGAAGTAACAGTGACAAAGTGTCGTTTTACATTTTTGTATGATTTTTTTTTTGCATAAATTGTTTTGTTTTTAGGCAGACTGTCGACTGAAACAATACTTCAAGCTGGATTTACCCACCTTGACCTAGTCTGAAAAAGAGGCAAATCAAAGCTGAAACACTCTAAGAAATGACCAGATAATGTATACCAATGCTTGTTATCATATTTAATGTCAACAGGACTTTCAAGATAAATAAAAGCTAATTTTTCTCAATTGTTTCGGATGCTGTAATGCAGACTGCCAGTTGTGCTTTGTCGCTAAAGCTGCTAAGGCATCTGAAGCAGTCTATGTCATGTGCTGAGGAGTCAGGACAGGCTGTGATGGTTTGATATTGATATGATGGTGTGCAATTGCAGCACCACTTTGAATCATTCCTCAAAACTCAGCAGTGATGTTGATGCATTTGACCTGAGATGATCATTCCGATCCTTTTAATGGACTTGGACTCTACAGGTGTTTGCACAGAGATATGACAATAAATCATGAATTATCAGCTGTCATCTGTAAGGTGACTGACTGTTACTTCAAACCTCCTGGTGGCTATCATTGGAACTGAGAACTCTGCTGAAAATATTGCTCTTCTTGCACAGGTCCTGACCTTTCCATAAGAGCAGCCGAGATGCCACAGAAGTATGATGTGGATGATGAGCCTATCGCTCAGCAAACTGTGCCCTGCCAAGGGCTGAGAGAGGAACTGAAAACCTGCATCATGAATAGTCCATGTGTCAAGGTGAGTAGGGAAGGAAGGACTGTAGTGACTAGGGTATTTTTTTGTTACTTTTCATGTAAAGTAGTGTGACTCTGGTATTTTTTTGTCACTCTTAGGGCAACTGATCGATATTTTGTATCTATCAGTAAGATATAGCAATTGATAGTATTTTGGTACCTACTCTTGTTGTCAATGAAGATAGGGTGAATTCTGTCATTAATTTGACAATCATGCGTGATATCAGCAGTCAGAAGCTGAGATACTCTCTGCTTGTCTCTAGTGATTGATGAAGTATATAATAAGTCAGCGATCGCGTAGTTCGCGATCGCCCATTCACGTCCCCTCTCTCTCTCCGCCGGCAGGGCGGCCGCCTGCCCAAGGACTGTCTCACCCACCCGGATCACACCGTCCCCGACGAGTGCCTCCAGCTCAAGTGGTCCTTCTTCGAGTGCAAACGGTCGCTGGTGAGTACGCCATTGTCTTCCTGATGTCTGAATCCACATCCTGCTGGCGTTTGTTCATCACTTTATCGTAAAACGTCGTTGGGCGTGGGCAGTAGCGCCACCTGAATAGAACACAGCTTCGGTCGTTCACCAGAAGGTGGCGTAGTTGTCGCCTTTACCGCTCCGATATCATAGCATAGTGGCTCGGCTCCATAAATGAAGCTGCTTGGCTTTCAAATTCTGATCAGGCTCTCTACCTAGTAAGGATGCTGCTTAAAAATAACATTTTAATAGCTATTTTCAGAGCTGTTATTACTTTAGAATACTCAATCATTTAACTTTGACAAGGGACAGTGTTTTCATGAGGAATGATTCCCCTAAGTTTCCTTGCCGTGCCTCCCAGCCTTTTGCACCACCATTTGTGCCGGTCCTCAATTCATCATTGCTTTTTATGAATTAATCCCGCCGTATTATTTTACCTTGTTCGACAAGATTGCGAGTTCCGACTTCCGAACTCGCTAACTCCATCCACCCAACTCCGTGGTTTGTGTTAAAGGTTCCGTTCCACTCCATCCCATGTTTCGGCTTCCGCCATGCGTCATGCTCCTGATGATGTTTATGGAGGTTTCGTTTTCCTAATATCGGATCGGCCTCGGATTCCAGCTGTTTTGTCGAGAATCTTGGCTCCGGTCAGGTCTTTATTTCGCCTTGTTCGATGTCATTATGTTCCACAGTTCCTCGAGGTCCTCGTACCACATTCAGTCAGGTTTTTTCCTCTGTCATTGTCTGATTTTTTTTTCGAACTCCAAGCTATACCTTAGCCTGAAGTGTAGCATTTTGCGCACTTTTGCACATTTTTACTTAAATACATTCCGTTTGTTTTCATGGACACGGGTTGATCCGACCATATTCATTATTCATTCAGTCCATATTCATTATTCATGTTTGCTTGTTCCTAACTTTTTCCGGGGAATCATGGTTGAAAGTGAAACAACAAAGCAGTGTGGAGGGGTATCTTCTCACCTTTTCATTGTTTCTAATGACTTTCTTTCTTTGTTGCAGCTGGATGCTCGGCAAAGGTTTCGCGGTCGCAAAGGCTACTAGATTTATTATCTCGTCGATAGTCTTTCTTTTCAGTTACGCAAACGATCGTATGAAATTGGCGTCTGATTGCTTCATGTCGATCTTGGCGCCGAAGATTGCTGCTCGTGTCGTGTGTCGAGAGTGTCGAGAGGGGCTGGACTTGTCGTTTTCCAAGCGATTCAGTCCGTTCGGTGATGCGTGACTTGGGTGCCTACCTGTGAATTCGAGTGAAACTGTGAGGGGTAGTCAACGGAACTGTTGGAAATCGTGATTTGTTTGTGTTAAATATAGTTAGCGACATTTGTAAATGCTGCATTACATGTCCTCTGGTGCTATGCTGAGATAGAGCCCGGCTGACGAAGTTGAAACATATTCTATTCGCTGGAACTTAACATTCACTCAATTTCACCGCATTTCTGGCAATTCCTGATGCTTTTGTCATGGATCATCAAAGCGGCGCATGACATTAATATAAGCTTTGATATCATATTACAAAGCTCACTATCGCTTGGTGATACGGCGGTCTACTTGTGCCGTTTATTTCAAGGATATTAATGTCGTGTTGGGTGAATATCAGCCAACTTACAACACGGGTCAGTCAACGACCGGCCAGACTAAGCCGCTGTCCCACAGTTGGCTAATGTGTTTGTCGAAATACACCCCTCCGCCCCCTGTTCGTAATGCCTAGTTACGGGGATAGGATTAGCCATCTCATTAGGGAGTTGCACTATGTCCGGAGTCGGACACGTTCAGCCGAGCAACAGCGTCGTCATGGCAACCAGACAATCCGATCACGCAAACCTGCATGTCCGGGACCGTGCCAAATAAGCACCTCCCGGCTCCCGTGGAGGAGGTCATTGACATTGTAATACTTCCTGAGCTTTTTATCGAATACGGATGATGCTCCTTCGTGCTCCTTTTGAATTAGCCCTATTTAGCATATACGACCTGATGTGTAGCTGATTATGTAGTGCTTCAACGATCGAATTTACGGAAGTCAGTTTTTTTCTGGGAATGTCAACGAATAGTGCACATAGTTTAATAACGGTGTTGGACATACGAAGACACCTAGACTGCTCAACTTAATAAAGCCTCGTTTGAACTCGGGTGCGCTTGACATTAGAAGACCGTTCCATCAAGTTCAGGTGATGACTACTTTTGATACACAAAAATTGATGTTCGGCGGGAGTGGCAGCGTCTGTGTGAGATAAGCTAGTCGCTGACTAAAGCGACACGAATGAGGCTTTACCAGGTCGAATGTTGCTGGAGCTGTGAGTTCGATATCAAAGAGTTTATTTTATGCGACTGTGAATTTGTATCCGCGAGGAATTAAAGGAATGAGGAAACTTTAATCGTACTGAGAGCATATGTGGTGTCGTTTGAGATGCGCAGGAAAGAGGCAGGTATCTAGGTAGGTACTTATCATTGCTTGCTTAAAACGTATAATTGAATTCGGAATGGCCAAAATAATCCACCAAAAGGAAACAAGATCGGGCAACTAATAAATTAATTTGTGTGAATTTTCAGCGGGCTTAACTTCATGAAACCAGCCAATGCCAGTATTCGTGCCGCGTGCGAAACTAAGCTAATTCAAGCACGAAAGGTTATTTGTCTGGTCCTATTCCTTTGCCTTTTGTACGGTGTGTATAGTCTTGTGTTGGAGTATGAGCCTGATATAATTTAAGAGTATTAGGATGGGGGGATCGCCGTAAAATTTGTTACCTTTCTCGCTGGGCGGGAAAGACAAAGCTTCCTCGGAGCTCGGAATTCAGCCTGTCCTGAGCAGGCTGTCTCAATTCGTGGTTTCGTGTTTGCGTGAAGCCGGTGGAACATCAAATAATTAGTTCGTGGCTGTGGGTTGTGTCGGCGGAAAATACGGCTGCAGCCTGGCGGAAGGAACTAATTGGTGTGGACGTCAGAGCCCCCCCCCCCCCCCCCCCAGCGCATAATGCTGATTGTGGCGCCGAAGTTGAGCCATTTGAAAACGAAAAGTCTGTCTGCTACAATTGAATTCTCTGTGATATCAAACAGAGTGTATCAACATTGTGGTCTCTCGGAGACTGGTGAGGCATAATTCCATCAGTCGTGCAAAATATGACAACCGGTCAATATGCTTTCAATAAGCACCTTGAGCTTGTTACTATACCTCTTCGTTCTTCATACCACGAGTAATGTAATGATCCCTCTGTTTGTTGATATGTCCCCAAACTACCAAGCACCAGCTGTTTGAGGTTGGCACAAGTGACTATTCAAGTGACACCTGCCCCAAGATGACCACTGTGACCGCTCAGGTGACACCCACTCCCCAACCCTCCCCCATTGGCACCGGATCACTGAGCCTCGACCTTGAGGGTGCGCGTGGCTCTGGCGTGCGGCGGCCGGGCCAGGTCGGCCGAGGTCAGCGCGCGGCTAGCCGGGGGCGGCGCCTGCGCGTCGCTCCGTCGATGCGCGGCGCGCCGACAGAGCGCTGTTCGTCGGTCCCGGCAGCGGCGGCGGACCGCGAGCGGCCGAGGGCGGCGCCGAGCGAGCCCGCAGAGCCGAGCTGAGTCGCTCTTGGCGAGTCCCAAGCCAAGCCGAGTCGCTCTGGGCGAGCCCCGGGCCGAGCCGAGCCGAACTCCGAGCGAGCCCCGGCCCAAGCGTGGCAGGGAGCGTGAGAGAGTGATCCGGAGAGTGAACTGTGAGTGAGTTGGAGGAGTGAGTGAGCTGCCGAAATGGGGAGACCTCCGGCGCCGGCCGTACTGCTGCTGACACTGGGAGCCGCGCTAGTGGCCGGTGAGTAACGCCCTCCTCTCAGAAGTGAGCGGTTGTATCCGGCCAATATTACGTATCCGGCGTAACGCTGACGGGATGATAGTCTCAATCGGGGAGCAATGGATCACTCGTGGTCGCGCTTCGCTGTAGCGCTGCAGCGTTTCATTAGACTGTGAGTGGAATTGTGTTCAGATCGTTTCACCCTGTTGGCATTACGCCTGGATGAAGCGAGCGGTGAGCTGAAGCCGGACATTGAGACGGAAGTGTGTTTTGACGGAACGGCGGGCGCTACGTAGTAGGTATTTTAGAGGAAGTGCAACAAAAACGTTGGCCTTGGAGCCGTGAAACGCAGAATGTCGCGTCCGGCTTTATTTCTGGATGGGTCCGGTGATATCTGGTTAAAGAAACTAAATCGATTGGATAATGTATATAGCTGTTACATTTGGTGTCGGTTAAATAATCGGTGGGTGTTAAACCATGAATGAGGCCCGAAGCAGATAGAGCTCCATTTCAGGGCAGCTGACACCGTGAAGTTTTCTCATGTGGTTATAATTATCCGTTTGTCCTAGACTGGCTCGATCTGCTGTTGCATTCACGGGCATGCTAGACGTAATGGCGATCGGAGGAAGTTTATAGCCCGTCTACCACACTAAAATGCAATCGACTGCATTCTGTAACCGCGCTCCATAGCCAGCACGGGTTACGCCGTGCCCGCGTTAGGTCTCGCCGCAGTCCCCTGAGGACCAGCGGCGCAGCCGAGGACCAGCTACCCCCCCCCCCCTACTGGTCCGTCAGGGCGTGGTCAGAGGCACTAAGAGCGGGCAATAACACATCGGTCACGGCGAGTGGGGCATCCATCGTCACCGGCCCGCCTCCTGCACATTACCGTGGTGGCCGGCTCGGAAATGTTGCAATACATACACGAAGCGTTTCGTGACACTGCAGTGCAGGGAATGCAGGATCGTGCAACATATTAATTTGCGATGAAATATGCATTTACTGGAATAGTTGTTCTAATTGAATAATTGATGTGTTGCGTGGAATGGATAATAGCGTATGTGCAATTATCCATACCTACGTGTCATCCTACCCTTTTTTCCTGGCGTAATGCGGGGGCTGATTTTGCACTTAGGTGGTCAGTGGACTTTCTATTTTGGGACATGACCATTCCCATGCAAATGAAGCCCTCTGATCTTTATAATAGCACCCTACGCGCACGTGCATTGTTCTGGTATCGACCCCGGGCGCCCGGTCGAGTGTCCCGGCCTGCCCTTTGCCGCGCGACATTCAGCGGTCCGCGATTTCGGCTAAAGTTCAGCGGCGGTTATGAGGACCACTCGGCCAGCTTACGAGCCGGAGATAATGAGACAAGAAAGCTGGCTGGCTCAGTGGTGGGCAGTTCGGCGGCAGTTGGGCGGCCGATCTCGGGAAGATTGCCAGCTCGCTCCTCAGTCGAGCGGTGAACGCCGTGCGTTTACACGGCTATCCAAACTGGGTGAGATTTGCGGAGATGTCGCGGGGTGTCCGCGGTCGTTTGGGTTGATATAGTCGTATAAACGAAAATGCGATGGTCGTGGCAGGTTTGTGGTGCGCTATGGATGGCTACTAGTTCAACATATTTTGTTTTATACGCAGTGTTATTTCCAGCAGTGACATTGTTTCATTTGGCGTGATTAGTGATCTGAAAACAAGATGACTTCCATAATCAGTGGCTCATAAATACACGAAATCGAGGTTAATAACTTGACCTCCATAGATTATTGACCTGCCAGTTTCCTTTTCTCTTTCTGTCTCTCCTTTCCTCTCTTCCCTCCCTTCCCTCCCCTCTCTCCCCCTCCCTCTCATGGCCCCACTCCGGCGATCTTTTCGTCCGCTCACGTCCACGGCTTGGGTCGTGCTCGACCGAATCTTGCCTGCAGTTCGGAATCTGAGTCGGACAGAATGCCGCCAAGTTCTGAGTGGACTCGGTCAGGGAGCGTTTCTCGGAATTGGTGCCGCTCGTTCCGGCGGCTGGGTTCGGCCGTGTCGGTGAAGTGCGCCCCCGCGGCGCCCCCGCGGCGCCCCGGGCGCCATGTATCGACTGGCTCGGCGGCGGCGCAGACGTGACCGGTGACGTCAGAGGTCGTTCGTCAGCCGGCGTCAGCGAGTCGGCGCCCGAGGGGGGTAGGGGTCTGACCGGGTTTGACCTGTGGGTGTTCCTACCGGCCGCGGCTGGAAGCGACGCGGTACGCTGGACGGAATTCCCGTGGATGGATTTGCTCATGGTTATTTTTGCAATATCATCTGCATTCTTCCCTGCAAGAACTGTGAGGCTGACGCATGACGGCAATATTTTATTCTCCCAGCTTTCTCTGTGATTCATGACCAGGAGTCGACTCAGCTCCTTGATGTTGAACATTCATTTTTCCTCCGACCGCCGCGGCTTGCCCTAACACCGCTGAACTGTTTGAGGACACCGACACATCAGCGAACCGATGGTTCCTCTCCTGCTAACGATGGCGACAGAACGCTTTTGTAAACCTACAGTCCTCTGAGTGTGGAAAGTGTCATTGCCTGTCGACAGTGGTCCGACGATTGTTATCCTCCGAGTAAGAACCATAGGCCACACCGAGGCCACCACCTCTGAGTGTGGAAAGTGTCATTGCCTGTCGACAGTGGTCCGACGATTGTTATCCTCCGAGTAAGAACCATAGGCCACACCGGTCTCTGCGCCGCGACTTCGTCAACACTCTGCACAGTTTTGTGGCGGTATGAGACGGCAGTCAAGACGGCGGCTCATGAGTCCCATTTTGTCTGGGCTCGTGTCGGCAGTTCACTCCCGTTTTGTCTGAGCTCGTGTCGGCAGTTCACTCCCGTTGGGCGGTCGTTTCGCTTATTGCCGGTCCTTGGTGCTGGCGAGTAGACTCCGTGATGGTTCTGACGATGATATGATGTGGTGTGATGTGATGATGATGTGATGAGGGGGCGCTCGGTGTTGTCAGACGCACTAAAACGCTGAGGGAGTGTTTGGGACGAGTGAAACGCGTCTAAATTGACAGCGCTAGACGTGAGAATTACGTCATCATTGCAGTTGACACGATGTCGTCTTGTTTAAAACGCATTCGTGTTGATCGGTGGTTTCTTTGTAATGTTTCATTTTGCAGCCAAGAGCTTAACCCTCGCCCGTAAACGGTGTTTTGCCACCTTCGCCCATGCAGGGGGGGGGGGGGTTGGTGCGACCCCCCCTGGCGTTTGAAAACGGAGCGTTGTAGAGCTTAGCGGAAAAGACCAACGGATTGCTCTCAACGAGATCTCGCGATTGGTGGTATATTTTTTCGGTCCTAGGTCAACATTTGACCTACTTATGACCGGTCAAAAGTCAAATTTTCGGAAAAATCTAACTTTTTCAGATTTCCGCGCCGATTGCGGCAAAACGGTAAGAGATATCGACTTGAAACCTTCACTATCGTGATCCTTGATCAATTCTCTATCGTTTGGTGTGTATTTCGATGTCATAACTCTAAAAATGATGCGTTGGGAGCATCGGAACTCGGAAGTCTGCAAGGTCATTTGTGCATTGGGTCACGTCAGGCGTGTGACGTCACTGACCTGACCCTGACCCAAAATGAACTACAAGAAACAACTGACGATGCCTGAAATGGATAGCAAATTCGAATTCAGGGCATCAAAATACCCCGAAAAGGCATACAAGTGCCAGAAGTCATTACAGGTCAACCGAGGTCACTGACCTGACCATGACCTTTAGTAACCTTGAAAAGGTCAACGGACATTGTGCCAATGTCAAATCAGCCAGGTATGATTCTAAAACAATCCATCAGTGTGTCAGGTCAGTCGGCATTTATACCATTGTGAAACAATCTCCAATTTAGCGTAAATCTGGCCGGAGGTTGTTCCCTTTATGACGTCATAACTCCATGACCTGACATGACCTTAACAATTTTTTTTTACCAAAAGTTGCGCAAAGGATGCCCCAAAGGGTAGGTACTGAAAATTTGAGCAGGCTATCTGAAACGGTTCGGCGTGTAGCTAAGAAAAACCTCAGGGGGGGGGGGTTGCACCAACCCCCCCCCCTACATGGGCGAGGGTTAAGGGACTAGACATTGACCACTTCTCTATTGGTACTTACTTCACTCTCGTAACAACGTCATTACGAGCTTATTACTGCCCATGAAAATATGAAAGACTTATGAATGTTACGAGAAAGATTGTAATTGCTGCATTGTGTATAACGAAATTGTCACTTGCTGTTTTTTATATTTTTTCGTGGCCCGTTGGCAACGTTAGCTTTGCGGCTTCTCAAGCATTCCAGACTAAATAAATTTGTGATCGTGTTCTTGGAAAAGTCAATAAAACTTATAAATGGTTAAAGGTAGTGTGCCAGCTTTCTTGGACCGTATGGAGTTAATGGCCCAGATAAGGAGAACCGGATTTTTAGAACTTATCCATACCTTCAAAACTCATGGAAACGTCTTAAATTCTTCAAATTTTGAGTACCCCAGTGCGAAATTCGCCCCGACGGGTTGTCGGTCGTACCCCAACCACATTTCACACCACGATGAACAATAAATGCACACACTGAAATCGCTATTACCGATATGCTCATCCAATCAAGTTTCGATAAACCCGTTCATCATCATCTCCTGCGGTTTCGAACACGCCTGTTAGGTGGCTTCTGATGCTCGTCGAGGTCGGAATTTCCAAATACGCGTGGTGCGTCGGGCCGCGCGCTCTGACTTCGGCCAAGAAAAATGCGTCAGCTGATCATTGTCATTTCTGCCACTTGCGTGTGGTGAAATGGGGTCATAACTTATAAGACGGCTTTTTCATATCAATTATTTTACATAAAATCATATTTCAAACCATAAATAATGTTCGACAGCCAAATAAAAGAAACAATACCAATACGGGCTTACAGTTTAAGGCTCGACATTGTGTTGTCTACGATTAGACAGCTGATAACTCATTCCCGTACGTCGTATGGTCGTAACACTATAATGACCTTTGCTTATTGTCACAAGTGCGCCGCATTCGCGATTGTTGCCCGACGCCTGTTTGCAGGTGAGCCCACTACAGTTGTTATACATATCTAAAAACCGAAAAACTTTTAGGCGAAAAAGGCACTATTCCAGGCCCATTTTTGATTTTTTTTTTGCGATATTAGGTAAAAACAGAAGCTTCTTATCCTAGGAAAAATAAAATGGGAAATCTTTCAAAGGTGGCACACTTCCTTTAAGGGAGCACTACGCTGCTATGAGCACCACGTTACTAGTTTGCTATTAGATTTTATATTGTTTTACATACATCCTGGTTGTTCATGCCCTGCGGGCTCCGCGTGTATGATTTTCCCATGGAAGCGTGCGAATCGGGTTTGTGGTGGAAAACTTGTCAAAACTACTTCAGATCCTGTTCGTAGTTGATCGCCATTCGCAGGTAAAAGGAAATGTTCTATTTTATCGACGAGCATAGCGCAGCCCGGGTGTAAAGGTGTGTGGCTACATTATTCAGCTCCCTGTCGTGGCCAATCGTTTGATCTATGAACGAATCAGTCCAATCTGATACACTTCTGTCAAGTTTGCAGTGTTACAGACGAGTCCCAGGAGCGATAAAGCGCCCCTTCAAAGTGCTGTCGTGGTCTATCATGTAGTGTATGGCTCACTAGGTACCGATTTTCTACTGACGTTGCATTGCCGCTGGTCTAATTGTAGCCACCATCGATTTTAGTATCACATTGACGTCATATGGTTATAATGGGCAGTTTGTCATAAGTACCCACACATTTAGCAGTGAAATGTCAGCCTGGCTCAGTAAGTAGTACCATGTAGTACCGTATAGTCGGACGAATGTTCACCGGCGGTGCAATGTATTCGATCTTTGAGCGCAAGGTTCGTGGAACTCAAATGATGGTGTAACTACGGTGACCTTATACATTAATAGGTACTTGTGTGGCATTTTATCGCCAAACAAAAATCATTCAACAGTTGTGACTAGCGGGCCTCAAGCTGAATCTAGCAAATCTGTATGAAGCCCACACGATCCTAATTCACCAGCGACCCATCCTGTTCTTGTTTATATCACTGCCGCAGCAGTTAATGACTGTAAAACTCCATTCACGACCCTAACAGGCCAACAAAGGTCTCCCCTGGGTGCCGAGGGACGGACCCCTACCCTCTGCTGGGTATGTACCCCTCCCCGCTCAGCAAGGTCCCGCTACACTAATGAAGGACGCCCGGGGGCGGTCTCGGAAGGGGGGAGGGAGAAAGAGGCAATCGCCTGGACAACTGGGCGGCCCCACAGGCGGAACCATGGTCGGAGAGTCTTGAGGCATTGGGTCGTCTGCTGATCCAGTGGCTATGAATTGTCCTTTGAGCTCAGATGCTGTATCGAAATAAGTCGTCCAAAGTAGGCTAGTTTCGTAATAAATGTGATGCTCGAATTGTTTCGTCATGAACATTCATTTTGGTTACAAACTTCAGTCATTTCTAACGTTGGAAAACTTCCAATAAAGACAGAAAATCTCACTCGATGTCGGTCATTTTTCATTGTAACGGCGCTCATTTCGACGAACTGGCCGCGGTGTTAAGAACGATCCCCTTAAACTGAATAATTTCTCACCAGCCTGGTTTCAAGTTTCTGGCTAGACCTTTATTTCCCGGCTTGGTGCTTCTGCGACTGTCCACCGCTCTAGCTTTATTATACCGAGCACGACGGAGCGCATTCTGCTAAAACGGGCCGACACCATTTTCTGCAACTTGAAGCATTTGCATACGATTTCCATGTGTTATGGTCTATTTCAGGCCACGCCATCAACCTTGCACCAGGTGACGACGGACGGGTCGATTTCCTGGACTCTGGGGCTTTGCGGTCGGACGCCTCAGTGTCGAGTTTCTCCATTAGGCCCCACGTGGACTGCATTGGTGCCGCCGGCTTTAGCGCTGGAATTGCCGGTGGAGCTGCGCTGTTGCTGAGTTTCCCACGTCGACACCGGGCGGGCTATAGAGTTTCACCATCCATCACTTCTCTGGGTGGCTGGCGCGCCGTAGTGCGTTCCGAGCTGACGCCACTGCTCGCGTCCTTAGTTCGCCGGGCACTGCTCGTTTGCGTTGGTGGCATACCCTTGGGCATACCTCTTGTCTCCTCGCCTGCCGGCCTGTCCCGTGCCTGCCTGTCTTCCCTCCTCATGGTCTTTCTTGTCAGTCTCCCCACCTCTAATCACACTTTCACTAGCCTCCTGTCTGTTTCCGTTCGTTGCTTCCAGCCACGCCTATCTCCCTGTCCATCTCCGTCTCCCCGTCTCTCCTTTTTTCAACTTCAAACGTCAGCCAGTCCGTCCCATCGCCGTCAAACGCTGCCTGTCGCCTGTCGGTTCAAAAGCCACTCATTCGTTCTCCTGTCCATCACTGTCGAGCAGCGTGGTTCGGTTACCTCGCGAGCTCTCCTGTGTTCCCAGCCGCCCTCCCCGTCTCCCCAGCCGTCTGTCTCCCTGTCCGTCCGCCTCGTCTGTCCGTCCGTCCGTCTCGCTCGTCCGTCTGCTCGTCTTCCCGTCACCAGACGTCTTCCCGCGCCTGCAGGCCGTGACCGTGCCGCCTGCAGGCGTCTGATGGCACGTAGCAGGCGCCTCCGGCCGGCCGGCCGCCGCAGGGCCAGGTCGATACCGCAGGCGTCAGGTCGGCGGGAGCGGCGGACGGGCGGGCGGCGACCCGACCCCCGCGGCCACGGTCAGGGCCGAGGTCCGACGTCCGTCCCCTGCGCCGGGGTCGGACGGGCGGAGGAGGATCTCACCGCTCCTCCTCCTCCTCCTCCGCGGGAGTCAGAGCACCGCGCCGCGCTATCTCTGGCTTCCGAGGGAGAGAGTGGCTGGTCTTCTGGAGAGGCCGGGTCAATACAGCTCTGAAAGCCGCCGCCGCCTCCGCCGCCGCCGCCGCCGCCGCCGCCGCCTCCGTCCGCCGTCTCTGCGGCATTGCGCAGATGCGGATCTAACGCCCGGCCTAGAGACGATGAGACGCAGTCGACATTAATAACGCCGGTAATACACACGACGTCAATACAGTGCCGGGAGATAGGTATGAGGCAATGGAACGCCAGTGGGTAAATGATTGGAAGGGAGAGAGATGATTCCTTACAGAAGTTCTCGGATTATGTGCTGACGTGAGCCGTGCCGTGGCAGTGCTGAGGCCCGGGCTTTTGTGGCTGGTATGCTGGTCTTGATGGACAATAGCGCGTGAAATTGGAATTTCGCTCCGGCTGGTTGGGTAATACAAGTCGCGCCTAGGGTCAGGAGTGATGAATGGTTTCGGAAATAAAACTCACGCCGGATGTTCCTCTCTCGCGCTCTGGTGGCTACAGGTAATCGGCGGTAACTTCTTAGAATATCTTCGTTGGTTGGATCTTTGTTCAATTATTTATAAGAAAAAGTTTGATTTTACACATTTGTTATAAAGACATTAATTCCGAAAATAACTTTCCAGTATTGTGCAGCCCGAGGCCGTACTAATGTCGAATTCGTTTCGACTTTCACAGACCTTTAGCTCACTACTCTTTTCCCCGATTCATTGGTCGTCCGCGTCGCATGCCGTTCATTCGGTCGATGCTCCGTCATATGCCGGGGAGGGTCGGCCTCTCTTTCCACCCTCTCTCGGCCGGGTGCGGGGCGGATGTCCGTTTGTCAATAGGGCTGATGGTCCTCAGCTCTCCGGCCGTCACTGGACCCACAGACGACTGGACGATGGGGGCGGGCTCCGGTGTCACCCCGAGTCGCGGATATATGTGGGTAATGCGCTTACGCAGATATCCCGTGATAGACTCGGACGGGCGAGGATGTCGGACGGACGTTAGACGTGCGCCGGGTGCATGTAACCGGATGCTTCTGATGCCGAACTGACAGTCTGACATGAGCTGCCGAGGGGCTACCGCTATGCACGTGTCACTCTGAGGGGACGGAGGTGGGACTCTGACAAACGGTTCCCGGTTCCGGCGAAGCGCCTCGCTCGGCGGGCGGTGCCTCCCCCCCCCCCCCTGCTCCCGATCACAGCTAATGTATTCTGGACGGCCGGGGGAGGGGCGGCCGGCGGCATTGTGTCCTGTGACGACGAGCCGGCCGTACAAAGCGCGACGAGTCGGTAATGCGGCGCCGAGCGGAGGGCTTCCCGATCCGACCGAAATGGAGTGTCGGCAGTGACGGGATGACGCGCGTTTGACCGGGTTCTTATTGAGCTCCGGTGGTGACTGACGGCCCCGGAACAGGGGGAGGTGAAATAGGTGGCAGGCAATAGCGATGACCCGGGATTTATCCCTGCTCGGCTGCGCCGATAATGGTACGGGTTTCCTCTCGAGTTTTGCTAGTTTCTGACTCATCGATATTGGTGAAATATTCGATTGAATTATAATTCGACCGTAATGACTAGATATATACCTAAGTATGTTGCTTTGCATAGTAAATATTTGAATGTCTAAAGGAAGCAACGTTATGCATAAAGTGGCGTGCTTATGGCGTGCTTGCAAAAAGTGCCAACCGGCAAGTTTTTGCCTCGAGGAGCGGTGTCACCATCGTCACCATCCGTATCATCGCACGACTTCACCGGAGCCGTTTCGAGTCATCATTTAGATTCAACATTCCAGCAATTTTTCATCTCAGCCGTGTGCAGTTGAATCTCGTCGGGGTGTCAGAGTGACCACCACTGCCACGTTATGACTAATGAGATCTATGAATTGACGTCCAGACACGTCACCACACCTCTCTTTCCCACCTTTCCGGGGCGATCATCCCGACACCATCTACGTCCGCCACTCGGTGTGTCTGAGAACGGCGACACCTGGCCGCCGAGGGACTGGTGGCTGCGGCCGGCTCTGATGACAAACCAAACACTCAGCCGCCGCGGACGACGGGACGGCACAGGTGACGGCAGGGTGGCCGATGGCGGGATCGACGCGGCGACGGGGCCGGGAGGTACCGACGGTAGAGTTGGTGGGATGTTAGTGCGGCCAACGGACGGATAGGGTATTCTTCGGCATTTGCCTCCGCTCATAAATACCCGATGTCATGGCTGTATTCTGCAATCTTGTTGGCTGTCTATGATGAATCAGTTTGATGTCAATCAAGAAATTGATATATGATTTATCTGCTCGAAAAGAAATGCACTGTCGCAGAAAATATGCATGTGTCATTAGCGTGAACATCTCCAACGAACACTGTGTGGTGTGACACTCCGGAATTCCTCCTACCGAACTAATGACTCATGGGTAATAGTGTGACTGACCGTCTTATCGGCCGCCGCCGATAAGACCCGTTGAGGGCTCCAGCCGCGACCACGGCGCCCGGGGACGGGCACGCGCAAACAGGGCGGGCGGGCAATAACATGGGGAGCTCAGTCGGGGAGCGGCCGCGACCGCGAGAGGAGAGGAGTGACGCTGCGACACAGGGACCTACTCCACATTTGTGATGGAAGTGCGGAGAACAGTGCTCTGGCTTAGGAGAAGCACAGCCGGTTGTGTGTTGCACGGGTGCACGACGGATACGATAGAAGTGCGTTGGCCTAGTGGATCGAACAACAGGACAACGATAATGGAGATAGGAGGCGGACAGCAGGATGACAGGTGGCAGGTGGGCGCAGCGATAGGCTGCGGGGCGGGGAAGCCTCTAGGCAGCACGATGCTTGCGAGTCGAGCAGAGGGAGGGGAGGGAGGATGGGCACCTGCGCCGGGCGCCCATTCTTTTGGCCGGACACCACCATGTCAGGCGAGCAGGATCACGACATGGGTGCGAGCAATGGGTACGCGGCGGTAGGGAGGCCGCGGGCGCCGGGGGGAGGGGGGGGGGGGCGGCGGGCGCCTGGGGGGAGGGAGGGAGGGAGGGAGGGAGGGAGGGAGGGATCTGGCGCTGGATGGAGGCCACGCAATCGTCGACTTGGGTCGGATTGCATGGCGCGCGCGCGGTGGCGCCGGCGGGGGGGGGGCTATGCAATCGCCGACTTGGGTCGGATTGCAGGAGTCAGTGCGGAACAAGGTAAGTGGCGGCTGGGGCCGAGTTGCTAGGTGGCGCGCGCGGTGGCGCTGGACGGAGGCATGCAATTGTCGACTTGGGTCGAGTTGCATGGCGCGCTGCAATTGTCGACTTGGGTCGAATTGCAAGGCGTGCGCGCGGTGGCGCTGGACGGAGGCGTGCAATTGTCGACTTGGGTCGAGTTGCACGGCGCGCTGCAATTGTCGACTTGGGTCGAATTGCAAGGCGTGCGCGCGGTGGCGCTGGACGGAGGCGTGCAATTGTCGACTTGGGTCGAGTTGCACGGCGCGCTGCAATTGTCGACTTGGGTCGAATTGCAAGGCGTGCGCGCGGTGGTGCTGGACGGAGGCATGCAATTGTCGACTTGGGTCGAGTTGCATGGCGCCTGCAATTGTCGACTTGGGCCGAATTGCAAGGCGTGCGCGCGGTGGCGCTGGACGGAGGCATGCAATTGTCGACTTGGGTCGAGTTGCATGGCGCGCGCGCGGTGGCGCTGGCGGGGGGGGGGCTATGCAATCGCCGACTTGGGTCGGATTGCAGGAGTCAGTGCGCCTGGCCGGGTCGGAGTATCGTGCCGAACCGAACCGTCTTGTATTTCACGCTCCGCGAGACGGTTGGGTGTGTGCGCCGGGTTGATCGAGCTCGGCTGGCTATGGGTGCCGAAAAAAAAGCTAGTAAGTGTCACACTGTCGTACCGTGCGGCGATGGTATCCCGGCTGGTTGTGTGCGCCGGGGTAGATCGGATAGTCAGCGTCACGCCGATGTGAGGCCGGAAGCGTCATAGTTCATTAACTAAGTTCAATAAGTTTATCATTAGTTCACCAAATGCATCATACTGCAAACCCTTCGACTCGGCTGATCGCAGGGAGCGCTGTGGCACCAATTTGAAGCCATTTTGAAGCGCACACACAGTCTCATTGCGTGCCAAGTTATTCGTTCAAAAAAAAAATGTAGTCTGACCTCATTTGACCCGACCTTAGCGGTTGAAGCATAGGTACAAAATCACGCGTTGATGTAACTGAGGTGGTGCAACGCAGACGAGCTGAATCGGAACATATATCTTTCATATGTATAATTTGCAACATTCTTGCAAAATTTCTTCGAATGCGTCAGGTCGCTGGATGACCTCAGGTCAACCGCATTTGGAAGTGGAATGCATGTAACGGCACTCGAGGAATTTAGCGTGTCCCGGGAGTTGGAATCAAATCGATGAACAACTCTGGTTTTCATGGAAATGGCGTTTTCAGTGCCATTTTGACGATGTACCGTTTTGCGGCCTGGTGACCTGACCTGAGGCCAGCGGAACTCAAACTCCCAGGGCAAATGTCAAATGAATGCCCCTGAGTTGAGTCTCAATTTGGTGGCGCTGCGTGCCACGGCACTCGCACTATTAACGGAAACTCCGTTACGCCGTTGCCGCTAAAACAGTCCAATTTTACCCTGAGGCCGGTTTTGGGACCGGGTGAGCTGACATGGATGACGGAGACCTGAATTTGCAGGGAGGGTGCCGGGAGGTGGCCACGGAGGATATGCAAATTTGGCGGCGCCTTTTTTGCGCTATTCGCAAAAGAAAACCCTTGGGGATGTATCAACCCCTTCTCCGGTCGAGGTCTAAGCATGGCTGACTGTGTACGACGAGTAATTCGACCAAGAAAGTGTCACGCTGTTGTGCAGAGACGTTTGCCGGCTGGCCGTGCGCTCTGGGCGTTTCGACCTGGGCTGGCAGATAGCGGGCTGTGAGCGCCAGGTAGTCGAACTTGGCTGGACATGTGCGTCGGGTAGATCGAAATAGTCAGTGGCCCGCTGCGGTGCAGTGATGGATTCCAGGCTGGGTGCGTGCGCCGAACAGACCGCCCCAGTCAGTGTCACGCCGCTGTGCAGAGATGTATCGTATGCCGGCTAGCCGGATGCGCCGGGCGCCCCGAGTTCGGCTGGCTTTGAGCGCTGGGCGGATTGACATGGTGAGTGTCACGCTGACGTGCCGCGGTGGTTCCCGGCTGGCTGTGTCGACTGCGGTCTTCCCCAGGGCACGTATCAGCAAGAAGGCTCATGTTAGACCGTTTCCAACGCTATAAGTCGGAATGTAACTGCACAACTGCAGGTCGTCGCTGTCCCGTCGCGGCGGCGGCCGCCGCTTGTGATCCTGATAAGTCAGGCTTTCCATGAGCCTGATCCGTCCACCTATTATATCCCTCGCCCGTGTGCGGCGTTCTGGCGTCTAACGTGTGGGTAGGGGGCCGGTCGGTCCCCCTCCCCCTGACGTTCGGCTCCTGATTGGGCTGGATATTTGCGGAGGGAGAGAGCGTGCTGCCCGTAACGAGAGAAATCGATGACGTCATCAGAGTCCGTTAATGATTAAGAGATAGGGACCAAGCTAGTCCCACTCTGCACCTGAAGGGAATAAATTTCTTCAACACCGAAGACGCGGGGGTTGCGACCACGATAGATGGTGGTTTGTTAACCTGGCCGCAACTCGGCTATTTCAACTCAAACTAATGCTAAAGTGGGATGGTCATTTCAAAACTGCTTCGCGACTGTTCTTATTGCTGCTAAATTCGACATCAGCTCCAAAAACTACCCTGGAAGTATGTAAAACTCGTAAAGCGAACCCAGGTCATCAGACCAGTTTCGGTCGCCAATGGGACCTCATTAGGCTCCGCCCACGCGAGCCTCAGGGACGTCCCCCCAAACGGCCGACTCGTCTCGTCTCGTCTCGGCCGACGCCGGCTCTCCCCCAGCAAGACATTGAACGCGACGGTTAGTGCATGCATATGTTGGACCACGGCTGGTTTGACTGGATCCGCTTATACTTTGGCCACGTGGTGTGAGCGTCACATTTCTGTTGGTTTAGACCCGGCGTCGGCAAGGCGGTCTAGAGGACGTCAACAGCGTCAACATGTCGCCAACTGGTCGGTGCGCGCGCATGTCAGCACGGCCTCGGTATGGTATCGATATATACCTGGCGCAATAGCGGCACCTGCCAGTCATGCCCAGTTCCACGCGTATAGCCCAGCAGAAAGCAGCGCGGCAAACTCGCTGACTAGTGCTCGCGTCAAACGCGAAAGCCGGAGATGAGGGGAATCTGTGGACACAGTGGTGCTATTTGCTTACGGCCTGGACGGCCGTAGCGGTGATAAAGCTACACCGCCGACAAACCGACTAACAAGGGAGGGACCAGGGCCTGGGACGGACGGAGAGGAGAGGAGAGGAGAGGAGAGGAGAGGAGAGGAGAGGAGAGGAGAGGAGAGGGAGAGAGAGGAGAGAGAGGAGGGAGAGGAAGAGAGAGAGTGAGGGAGAGAGGAGCGAGAGAGAGAGAGAGAGAGGGGGGGTGCGGCGACATGGATAAGCGAACGTGCGGCCGAGCGGGCGGACGCGCGGAAAACGACCGGGCGTGGCTCTAACGCACACCGCGGCGCCGGCGCGGCGGGCCGATCAGGCAAGTGCAAACAGCAGATAGCCCGGCACGGCAGGCTGTGGTACGGCGATTAAACAGTCTTAGGCGTGACTTCGGGGGGCGTATTCATAATTAGACTCGTACATAATCTTACGCAGTCATAAACTGGACACACCTATATAACCGCATGTACTTACCTTCTGCTCCGTTGGCGAGTTTGGCGTCTTGTTATCGATCGTGATATGAACGATAACACGATTTGGGTGCAGGCGGCCATTAACAGCCAATACTGGACAACAGATTTGGGGAGCGAACGGTATGAGACACCCAAATCAGTAATAGGGTCCACCTATTCGGTATTAGGGTCCCCTAATAAAGTTTAGTGGCCCCTCTGGAGTGTGAAGACCAGCTGGGTCGGAGGTGGGTTGGGGAGCGGCAGTCCGTGGGGAGGGGCGAGGGCGGGGAGGGCGAGGGAGGAGACGAGAGGACAGACGTCAGTCAGTGAGAGGGGACGACGGTGACAACAGAGGCGGGCCGCGAGTGGCGCGTCTGGTGGTGTGATTGCGCGTGTGTGGTAGGATAGCGTGCGTGTGCTGGCATCACGCAGCCTCTATCGTGCACGGTACGGTGGTGAGAGCCAGAGCGGGACGCGGACCATGGACTCCGCGCAACACTACGGACCCGGCACCGTTGGAATGGCAGGTGGGTCCGGTCCGCCGGTATCTGCATCGTAACCACGTGCTGTGTGCAGTGTCGTTGGCTGTATGTATCGTGTTCGGCGACTGACCTGGGAATGTTAGGTCAGTTCGGTACCAGGCCTGGCAGAGGCCGGTTCGGACAGAGGCCGGTTCGGTGAGGCCGGTGCGGACAGAGGCCGGTTCGTGAGGCCGGTGCGGACAAAGGCCGGTTCGTGAGGCCAGTGCGGACAGAGGCCGGTTCGTGAGGCCGGTGCGGACAGAGGCCGGTTCGTGAGGCCGGTGCGGACAGAGGCCGGTTCGTGAGGCCGGTGCGGACAGAGGCCGGTTCGTGAGGCCGGTGCGGACAGAGGCCGGTTCGTGAGGCCGGTGTGGACAGAGGCCGGTTCGTGAGGCCGGTGCGGACAGAGGCCGGTTCGTGAGGCCGGTGCGGACAGAGGCCGGTTCGTGAGGCCCGTGCGGACAGAGGCCGGTTCGTGAGGCCGGTGCGGACAGAGGCCGGTTCGGCGAGGCCGGTTCGGCGACTGACCTGGGAATGTTAGGTAAGTTTGGTACGAGGCCTGGCAGAGGCCGGTTCGGATAGAGGCCGGTTTGGTGAGGCCGGTTCGGCGACTAACCTGGGAATGTTAGGTCAGTTCGGTACGAGGCCTGGCAGAGGCCGGTGCGGACAGAGGCCGGTTCGGTGAGGCCGGTGCGGGCAGAGGCCGGTTCGGTGAAGCCGGTGCAGACAGAGGCCGGTTCGGCGAGGCCGGTTTGGCGACTGACCTGGGAATGTTAGGTCAGTCCGGTGCGAGGCCTGGCAGAGGCGGGTGCGGACAGAGGCCGGTTCGGTGAGGCCGGTGCAGACAGAGGCCGGTTCGGCGAGGCGGCTCGGTGACTGGCCTGGGAATGTTAGGTCAGTTCGGTACGAGGCCTGGCAGAGGCCGGTTCGGACTGCGGCCGGTTCGGTGAGGTCGGTGCGGACAGAGGCCGGTTCGGCGACTGACCTGGTAATGTTAGGTCAGTGCGGTACAGGCCGGGCAGAGGCCGGATCGGCGACGGACCTGGGAATGCGAGGTTCGCACGGCGGGCGACACGACGGGGTCTGAGTGACATGGCTTGGATACGTTAGGTCAGTTCGGTGCGTGACCGGGCAGCGGCCAATTCAGCCCTGACCTGGGAACTTGGATCGGGCCGGTGGGCGAGCGGGTCATAGGTGACCGCAGGGGTGAGCGGATAATGCCCCGCGGCTTTACTTGGTAATGGATCGGTTTGAGGTTGGCCTGGTATAACGTACGAGCAGACTCGTATAATGGTCTGCCCGGCGAGTGGGTTTGGCGGCATTCTCCCACGACACGGTCAGAGCGGCTCGGCGTCGGACGCTGGTTGCGGCGCCAACGGGCGTCGGTCAACGGGCGCGGCACGCCGCAGACGGCCTGTCACCGTCTCGGGATCCGCTGGTTTATGTCCACAGCTGGTTTATGAGCGCAGGTGTCCTTTTATGGCAAACCGTATCCAGCGCCGTCCGGGGCCGTCGCGAGGCGTGTTATATGACCGTTGGCTGACCGCCGAGCCGGGCCGGCCGAGGCGGGGCGGCGGCTCGGCGGGGTCGCCGCCCTCGTTGGGCTCGGACGGTCAGCTGGGAGGAGGACTCCCCCCCCCGCCCCGGGGGGAAGGGGAAGGCGGGACGAGTATGACAGTCCTGAGACAATACACGGACCGTCGTAATGGCGAGCGAGTCGCCCGGGTTCCCGGCCATGAGAGGCATCCGTGTAACAGTAACGTGCCCATATAGTGGCGGTAACGCGTGAGTTGTTCCGAAATAGTCTGACACCGGGCTCCCGCCGGGCCTATGAGGCGGGTCAGCGTTGCTATATTGCGGTCTGTAGACGGTACGGCCTGATTGGCGTGCCGGCTTCCGATGACACGCTCACTTACTTCGTGGGACATATGAGACGTGATGGACTAGCAGTGGCCAGCGCGCGGCAGTCTCTGGCAGCAGTGAGACGCCTTCATCTACAGTGGGGGCGGCCAATGGCGGTCGGGATACCCCCCTAACCCAGCGGCCGCGTTCCGGGGCTACGAGCACCGGGGCGGTGGGGCGGAGCCCCGCCGGCAGGAGCTCGACATATCCGCTCTTCGACGGCTGAAAACGCGTTTGGGGTCGTTATTTTCATCGGTCTTGGACCAGCGGTGCGTGTGGGTTGCATGCATGTTAGCGTTTTACGGCGGCCTGCGGAGCAACGAATTCCTTTTTCACCGATCACGGACGGCGTCTATATGGACGGCGTCTATATGGCGATGGGTACTTCACACCCATTGGCATCAAGAGTCCGGGTCGGCATTCAAACCAGCCGGCAGCGTGGACCGTCGACCTACGTTGAGCTCCCCACAACGGGCACGTCTACCTGTCCGGTGCGGGCCATGCGCCTGTACCACCAGGCAGGGGCTGCGGCAGACGGGGCGCCGCTCTTTACCCTGGATTCGGGGGCAGTGCTCACGCGGCGCAGTTTGAACAATACTTTTCGCCTCGCGCTCGGACCCGGGTTCTCTTCTCACTCCCTAAGGAGTGGTCTGGCCAAGACTGGCGCGGCGGCGGGAGTGTCCGACTCGGTACTGGATTGACTGGCGTGCGCACTTACTTGTGGGCCATAATTTGTATGAGACGGGCGGGACTAGCAGCGGCCAGTACCTGGCAGCAGCTGGCAGCAGTGAGATGCCTTCCTCGCCTGTGGGCTCGGCCATTAGCGATCGGGCTGCCCCCCCCCCCTCCCAGCGGCCGCGTCGCGGGAACGCCGAGGCGGCGGGCCGGCGCATTGGGATCGTTGTTGTCATCGGCCCCGCGCTGGCCGCTGGGCGTCCACGGGCGGCGGTGACGCGAGCGAGCCGCCGCTTACAGCTGGTTATGACCGTTGGTCCCTTTTATGACAGGTCGGCCCTCGGCGTCGGTCGGGACACCCTTGTAGAGTTCACAAGCCGGCTGAGCTGTGGAGGTGTATTGCACTATCACTGACCAAAACCAGACTGCCCTCTCTCTCCGATCCAGCACACACATCGCCTCGCTACATATCGGCCGACCCATCACACACTGACACATAACTCGGGTGGTGTGGCCTGATCACGCCACCCAGCCACCGACCAATGACAGGCGCCCACATCGTACCAGGGTGGGGTGACCCAGCACCCGGTCACATCGAGCCGGTACGAACCGGTACGGGACGGCCCGGCAGGCGAGGCCCAAACCAGAACATCTCCCTCCCCCTGAAGAACTTCTTGCAAGAAGTTCTAGTCGCTGTAGCCGAGCCTGTCCGGACGATGTCGTTGACGTGAGCTGCGCCTCAGCCTTGCAGGGGGCAGCTGGAACCGGACCCGACGTTCAGGAACGTCAGATGGGTCAGGGTCCGTAGATTCGGGTGACGACTTGTCAGTTGCAGACGGCCTGTCTGCAGAGCGGAGGAAACGCCTGTTCCTCCATAGTACTCTTCCGCTGGGGAGCTTGACGTGGTAGTCTCGCTTGTAGCCCACGCCGATGATGACACCAACTTTATCCCATCGCTTGCTGATGGGATCCTGAAGTCGGACATCGGCTCCGATCTTGAGGGGTGGAAGGCTGCGAGCCGAGGAGTTGTAGTGCTGCTCGCGTTGAAGACGATCCCGCGCAGCCCTGGCATCGCAGTCGTCGGCGCGCAGTTGCCACTCCGGGGCGAACGCACTGCGATGAGCTGGAACCCAGGAGCGGATTGGATGGCCAAAGACGATCTGTGCTGGAGAGCGGCCACTGGCGCCAGGGGTGTTCCGCAGCTCCAACAGTCCCTGATGCAGCCGCTCATCGTCGACGGAGCCGTTGGTCGTCGTTTTGGCGATGAGGTGCTTGATGGTCTTCACCGCAGCTTCAGCATGCCCGTTAGACTGGGCGTAGTATGGCGTGGAGAAGACGTGGACCACGCCCCACCGCTTGAGGAAGGCGGCGATTTCTCTGCTCTTGAATTGAGGGCCACCGTCTGTGCGAAGCCGTACTGGTACGCCGAGTGTGACGAACACCTCTCGCAGAGCTTGGATGACCTGCCGACTGGTTGTGTCTCCTCGTGGGAACTGGAAGATCACTGGCCAGTTGGAGAGTCTGTCCACACAGACCAGGAAGTCTCTTCCAGAGAGTGTGAAGATGTCGGACGACAGATCCTCGAAGATTCTTGATGGTGGTGGTTCCAGCACTATCGGTTCCGGTGGTAGACTCGGTCGGCGCTCCTGGCAGGCGTCGCACGCTCCAACCGTGTTGGTGATGTCGCTGTTGATGCCTGGCCACCAAACGGTTTGACGAGCTCTGCGTTTGGTTCTATCGACGCCTTGGTGGGAAGCGTGAAGAGCCTCCAGGGTGGCCTTCCGTGAAGCCGCAGGGATGACGATGCGACATCCCTTGAGGATAAGGCCACTGTGTGTGGATAACTCATGACGGACACTCCAGAAAGGACGGAGAGGCTGAGGAAGCTGCTCCTTGGAGACAGGGAAGCCATCCGTGACAGCGCGCAGAAGGAGTTGGTACTCGCTGTCAGAACTGGCGACTTCAGTGAGCTTCTCCAGACGCGGGTCAGGCAGGTGAGTTTCACCTTGCAGAACAGTGATCTCTTGAATGGTGCTGACTGATACCCGGCGGACATGACATTCCACCTCCTGGACCAGTTGATCGTCGTCAGCGGTGGGCTCATCGACAGGAGCGCGAGAGAGCGCGTCTGGGATGACGTGCTCCTTCCCACGGATCCACTTGGCGGTGAAGTTGAAGAGCGACGTCTTCTCCTTCAGTCTCTGTAGGCGGGAGTTCTCAATGGTGTCGAGAGTGAAATCGTTCAGTATCGGCAGGAGTGGCCGATGATCCACGAGGACTTCGAAGTGTGGGAGGCCGCGTAAGAAGATGTGACACTTCTTCAGCGCCCAGACGATCGCCAGCAGCTCCAGCTCCACCATGGCGTATCGGGTTTCCGTGTCCGAAAGGAAACGAGATCCGCATTGCACCAGACGCCAGTGGTTACCGTGGCGCTGAAGCAGGGCGTATCCGAGGCCTTTCCGTCTTGCCGCATCTGTCTGCAGCATCGTAGGCAGAGATGGGTCGAAGTGCGCCAGCACAGGTGGCGCTGCCAGAGCCGCTTTCATCGCGTCGAATGCGGCCTGATGGTCTGGAGTCCAGATGAAACTGTTGCTTGGCTTCAGTAGACCACGCAGAGGCTCGGCTGTCGAGGAGATCTCTTTGGAGAAGTCGCCGAGCTGCTGGACGAGGCCCATGAAGGATCGCAGCTCCGTGATGTTGGTAGGCGGCGGGAACTCGGTGATGGCAGAGACCTTGCCTGGCTGGACTTGCTTCCCAGCAAGTGACAGCGTGAAGCCGCAGAAAGACACCTCTTCCACGGCGCAGAAGAACTTCTTCTCATTGAGGGTGATGCTGTGCTCCCGACAACGGTCGAGAAGAGCTCGGAGATGACGCTCGTGCTCTTCCAGGGTCTTGCTATACACCAGGATGTCGTCGACGACTTTGACGAAGTTGTTGAGTCCCTGAAGAGCGATGTCACCCCGTCGGCAATACTCATCACCAGTCGAGATCAGGCCCATCGGAGCTCTGAGAAACTTGTAGCGGCCCCAGGGAGTTATGAAGGTCGTCAGATGTTGGCTCTCAGGATGCAGAGGCAGCTGCCAGTATCCAGACTTCGCGTCCAGTGTTGAGAAGAACCTCGCATCCGTGGGTACCTGTGAGATGGCTTCACGAGGCGTGATGAGGGGATGTAGAGGCCGCTTGACAAACTTGTTCAGCTTGGTGAGGTCTATGCAGATGCGTACACCAGTGTCCTTGGCAACCAGCACGAGAGGATGACACCAATCTGTAGGTTCTGCGCCAAGTGGTGCTATGATGCCTTGCAGAACCATCTGGTCCAGCTGCGTTTTGACCTCGTCCCTCCAGGCGAAGGGAACCTGCCGAGCCGTGCGGACCGCAAACGGCGTGACTTCCTCAGTGACGTGGATGACCATTGATTCACCGGACATCGGTTGGAGTGAGTTCTTGCCGTCCGCCGTGAAGACATCACGGTATTCCTTGACAAGCTCTTGTCGCAGCTTGCCATGCTGCCGAACAGCAGACTTCGGATCCGTTGGCGACGTCCTCCCTTCTCCATCTGAACCGGTCGTGACGATGCTGTCAATAGCAGGTCGCTGACTTCCAGGCTGGGGGTAGTGGTCTGGTAGGATGGCCAGAGACTTGGCGGTGTACCAGGCCAACAGCATGCCGCGAGATTCCGTGAAGACGTACACAGTGTCTCGGATCAGCCTGTCTTGAAGGCTGATGAAGACCTCGAAGGTGCCAGTGCAGCGCATGGGTTGCAGGTTGGCAGCGGAGATCTGGATACTCGGCGGTGGCGACAGATCTTCCTGCCGCACACCGAGCTGGCGCGCCAGCTCAGCACTCATCACAGAGATCTCTGCGCCTGAGTCAGGCGTGGCATCGACAGTACCAAGGAGGGTGCCGTCAGCACGCCGAAGCTGAACAGCAATCTTCGGTGCCTGCTGAGTCTTGTGCAGACTGCCGACCACGACTTGTGGAATGGAGACTTGGTTCGAGTGCCGGTTTCTGCTCCGAGATCGCTGTGCCTCTGGTGGCTGGTGAGCCTGCTGCCGTTTGCGGCATACCGCCGCCAGATGGCCCTTGGTGCCGCAGGAGTAGCAGGTGAGATTTGCAGCAGGACATGACCTCCTGGGATGGCCAGTGCCGCCGCAGCCCTCACATGGCCGTTCTCGTGATGGGCTCCGCTGATTCTGGCGTGATGACACCCGGAAGACGCTCTGATGCGACTGATGGCCTTGAGTGATGTCCTGCAGAAGCTGGTTGTTGGCTTGAGAGGCCTCCTCCGATCGACAGATGTCGATTGCGCACAGCAGCGACGGGAATGGCCGGAGTGACAACAGCTTTCGACGTGTATCCTTGTCGCGTATCCCGGACATGATGCGCGTTGTGATGCGGTCGTCCATGCAGGAGGAGCACAGCTCGGCGTCGGCTGCTAGCTCCTTGATCGCGATCAGGAACGAGTCGAATGACTCTCCCTCTTCTTGGTGTCGTTCTTCAAACTTTACCCGGTCGATGGCGACGTTGTGCTGAAGCCGCAGATACTGCTCGATCTTGTCCAGCGATGAGCTCACGTTGTCCGAGTGCGGGCAGATCCCGACAGCGTGCAGACTGGCGGCACGCATGTCTTCAGTGAAGCACGCTCGCAGGTAGGCGAGCTGGTCCTCTTGACTAAGAGTAAAGATGCTCCCCAAGCGGTAGTAGTCATTCCAGGATGACCTCCAGAGGCGAAACTCACGGAGAGTGGCAGACGACGACAGCTTCACTGGAGGAGATACCGGTGGCCGCCTGGCCCCGCTGTCTGTATGAAGCGGCGCAGAAGCTGAAGCAGGAGCTAGAGATGCTACAGCACCGGTTGCAGTAGACGGTCGTGTCGCTGCCAGCTCTCCAGCCGCCTGTGGTGAAGTAACAGGATTCGCCGATTCCACAGCGCCGTCCGTTGTCGGTCCAGCGAGAGCCGCAGGATCTACCGCTGCAGCTATTGGCTTCTTGTCAGGTGCCGTTGTTGCCGTCAGACGGTGTTCTTGTAGTTCCTTGCGGAGAAGCTCGATGTCTTGCTGATGTTGTTCGTGCTGTTGTTGAAGCTGCTGTTGTAGCTGCTGCTGGAGCTGAGCCAGCCACGGTGGTGCCGAACTGCTGTCTTGGTCGTCGGAGCCGTCCATCTTGCACTTGGAGCGTAAGTTGTACGGCATGCGTCGCCGGCCAGCTGGATAGGCACCGGATCCTGCAGGCTGCGCCATGTAGAGTTCACAAGCCGGCTGAGCTGTGGAGGTGTATTGCACTATCACTGACCAAAACCAGACTGCCCTCTCTCTCCGATCCAGCACACACATCGCCTCGCTACATATCGGCCGACCCATCACACACTGACACATAACTCGGGTGGTGTGGCCTGATCACGCCACCCAGCCACCGACCAATGACAGGCGCCCACATCGTACCAGGGTGGGGTGACCCAGCACCCGGTCACATCGAGCCGGTACGAACCGGTACGGGACGGCCCGGCAGGCGAGGCCCAAACCAGAACAACCCTCTGGGGCTAGTGTCCGTGCACCTCATGTCTGTTGGGGGTGTCACGTGACTGACTATTGGAGTGTCACATATATCTGTGGATTTCGGGTCGGCGCCCGCCGGCAGGCTCGGAGCGAGTGTCATATGCCTGTAGGGGGAGCGACGGAGCGCCCCAGGCGGCACCGCGGCCAAACGCGGCGCGCCTTCGCTGGGCTCGGCCGGCGGGGGGTGGGGGTGGCGGTCCCTACCTGGAGAGGGGATGGGACAGCGGGACGAGTACGGCGCCTATTACGGCTGTTGAGACGGTAGGTACCCGCTCCGATCTATCGCCCGGGGGTGGTGGTCTGGAACACGCCAGTGGTCTGGGACAAGGAGGTCGGGACGGCGGCTGACCTGGGAAGTAGGTCAGTGCGGTGAGTGGCGTGACCTGGCGGGGTCCAGACGGCATGGGCCTGGACAGTGGACAGTTAGGTCGGTTCGGTGATGTGACCTTGCGAGGTCCGTACGACATGCCCTGGGAAGTAAGGTCAGTTCGGGGACGTGCCTGGTAGAGATCCAAACAGCGGTCGCCTGGAAAGTTAGGTCAGTTCGGTGACGTAACCTGGTAGAGGTCCGAACGGCGTATGCTCTGGAAAGTTAGGCCAGTTGGGTGAGTGATATGACCTGGCAGGAGCTCGGACGGCGACTGACCTGGGAGTTAGGTCAGTTTCGGTGAGTGGCGTGGCCTGGCAGGGGTCGGACGGCAATGACTTGGAATCTGGGTCGGTTCGGTGACATGGCCTTGCCCGATCGACATGACCTGAAGAGTAAGGTTAGTTCGTTCGGTAAGTGGCGTGGTCTGGCAGGGGTCCGGACGGCAATGACCTGGGGTGAGTGACGTGGCCAAGTTAGATCTGGGAAGTTAGATTAGTCCAGTGACGTGCCCTGGCAGAGGCCCGGACGGTGACCGACCTGGGAAGTTAGGGCGGTTCGGTGAGTGGCGTGACCTGACAAAGATCCGGGCGGCAAGGGCCTGGAATGCTCGGTCAGTTCGGTGACGTGACCTAGCAGGGGTCCGCTCGACAATGCCCGGGTAAGTTAGGTCAGGTCGGTGGCGTGGCCTGCCGTGTGTAAGCGTGTCCCTCGACGAGCCGCTTCGTCGTGTGACGTCCCAAGTGGCGGAATGTTCCTTGTCCCGCGACTTATGGCGTATCACTGGATATACCAAGATGGTTAAACGTAAGCACGCGCTGATGGCGTTTGAACGATTTGGTTTATTGATGTTTCACCCAAGTGACCGTAATGTTCATGCTTATTAGGTATTCTGCGCTTAAAGTATCTGCCTGGGCATCCCCCATGCTATTATCACCATTATTTATATATATACATAGCTGTGTCGTTTGAATAAAAAGCTGGCCAGCCATTTGCTTTAGCCATTTCGGAAGACACTCTTGCGACTTCACGTTGAGCACAAGAAAAAGATCCATCGAGTCAAGCTGCCCTGGTGTTTGAGGGGTGTAGATTGACACTGCCCTGGTTTTGAAGGGTGTCGATTCACACTGCCTTGGTGTTTGAAGGGTGTCGATTCACACTGCACTGGTGTTTGCGAAGGGTGTCTATTAACACTGCCCTGGCGTTTGAAGGGGTCGATTCACACCGCCCTGGTGTTTGAAGGGTGTCGTTTCACACTGCCCTGGTGCTTGAAGGGTGTCGATTCACACAATTCCTTGGTGTTTGCGAAGGATGTCGATTCACACTGCCCTGGTGTTTGAAGGGTGTCGTTTCACTCCGCGCTGGTGTTTGCAGGGTGTCGATTCACAATGCCCTGGTTTTTTGAAGGGTGTCGATTCACACAATTCCCTGATGTTGCGAAGGGTATCGATTCACACTGTCATGGTGTTTGACGGGTGTCATTCAAACTGCCCTGGTGTTAAAGGGCGTCGATTCGCACTGCCCTGGTGCTTGCGAAGAGTGTCGATTCATACTGCCCTGGTGTTTGAAGGGTATCGATTCACACTGCCCTGGTGTTTGAAGGGTGTCGATTCACACAATTCCTTGGTGTTCGCGAAGGGTGTCGATTCACGCTGCACTGGTGTTCGAAGGGTGTCGCTTCACACTGCCCTGGTGTTGGAAGGGCGACGTTTCACAGTGCCCTAGTGTTGCGGAGGATGACATTCGTTGGGTGAGCACTGCGCCTTGTGTGATGGGCCACCGGGCATTCAAATAGCACTTTTTCTGCTCTCAAGAACCAGTCCTTCTGGTGGCCTAACGAGGAGACTCTGAGTGTGCCAATCTCCTACCATTACCTGTCGGTTCCAGTTGGGGCTTTTGGTGGCGGATGAGGAGCGCAACCGAAAAATGGGTGAGTACGGCCAACAACAGCCAAACTGGAATGGGTCGCAGCACGGGACACAGTAGCGACAGAGAGGAAACACTAATCGGTATTAGGGTCCCCTAATAAAGTTTAGTGGCCCCTCTGGAGTGTGAAGACCAGCTGGGTCGGAGGTGGGTTGGGGAGCGGCAGTCCGTGGGGAGGGGCGAGGGCGGGGAGGGCGAGGGAGGAGACGAGAGGACAGACGTCAGTCAGTGAGAGGGGACGACGGTGACAACAGAGGCGGGCCGCGAGTGGCGCGTCTCCCACCCCCCATCCCCAACGGCGCCAATGTCCTCAACATTGTCTCCTCCGTCTCTTTTTCGTTTTTTTTTATTACTTCTCTCCCTCTCTCGTCCGACGTCGTCTCACCCACGGTTGTGGCGGATGAGGAGCGCAACCGAAAAATGGGTGAGTACGGCCAACAACAGCCAAACTGGAATGGGTCGCAGCACGGGACACAGTAGCGACAGAGAGGAAACACTAATAGCTTGATTTGGGGCTCGAATAGAGCGAGCGGAGGATGGCCAACACTAGGAGGGAGGGAGGGGCAGAGGGGTGGGAGGAGACCCGAGTCGTGGCGCGCGGTTGACGGCCCGAGTCCAGGGACGGGGAGGGGACCGGGCCGCGGCCGAGGCGAGATAAGGCACACACAGTACACACGGGGAGGGAGGGATCTGCCGCAAAACAGGTCAGGCAGTCCAAGACGCGAGCTCAGAGGCGGCGGACAGTGCAGAAGGGTGGAAACCAAGCGACAGGCTGTGGAAAATGGTCCCCTCCCACCCTCCCCAATAGGAACTTCCAATCTGTCCATATATATGCCGTCCTATAGACACACTCGTCGTCGGCCCACGTCTTGTTATCGATCGTGATATGAACGATAACACGATTTGGGTGCAGACGGCCATTAACAGCACTAGCAGGGGTCCGCTCGACAATGCCCTGGCAAGTTAGGTCAGGTCGGTGGCGAACTTCGTGTTGAGCACAAGAACAAGATCCATCGAGTCACGCTGCCCTGGTGTTTCCGGGGTGTCGATTGCCCTAGTGTTGCGAAGGGTTCTCCGTTTGGCGGGTTTGGCGGTGGCGGCAGCGCCAACGAGGGATCGATCATTATCAGCCAAAGCACAGTTAGTAGGCGCCGGTGGTGCGCCGGCCCGGAGACCTCAATGACCGTCTTATCGGCCGCCGCCGATAAGACCCGTTGAGGGCTCCAGCCGCGACCACGGCGCCCGGGGACGGGCACGCGCAAACAGGGCGGGCGGGCAATAACATGGGGAGCTCAGTCGGGGAGCGGCCGCGACCGCGAGAGGAGAGGAGTGACGCTGCGACACAGGGACCTACTCCACATTTTTTTTCTTTTCTCCCCTCTTTTTTTTTCCTACCTATTCGTCGTGAACTCGGTGGCGGCAGCGCCAACGAGGGATCGATCATTATCAGCCAAAGCACAGTTAGTAGGCGCCGGTGGTGCGCCGGCCCGGAGACCTCAATGGATTTTCTCGCCCTCTCACTGACTCTCTCGGGACATTCTGCGACCCGAGTGGCTCTAACGGGTGTGCCGGAGGGACTGCGGGGCTATGTCTGTGACTGTGATACCCGGCAGCGGTCGTGGCCGTCAGAGGAGGGAGGCATAGCTCCCCCGGGGCCGTCAGAAGAGGAGGGTAGGAGAGGGAGGGGTGGAGGCGCCTGCGTCGAGTCACGCCTCCGCTGGCGCTCCTTCGTCAGCTTCCGCCCCGGTAATGGACGTGACACGTGCCGCCACGTGCCAGCGCCAGCCGCCATGGGGCCACGTGACGCCACGGGCCCACGGTACATACCACGACGTGGCGTTGTCTTTGTGACGCCTCTGTATGGTGAGGCGCATTTCGTGGAGACGCTGTGTTATTTGGTCTGAAGTGGTGCTGACATGTGATGCCACACAACGCAGTCGGATGTGAGTCATCTCTAAGGAATTCCAGGCAGTTCAGTGACTTCACACAGGAATCTGAACCACTCGACTGTGGTTGGCACACTGGAGTCGGAGAAATCATCACTCCTGCTGCCGCCGCCGCCACCGACACCACTGTAATTCAACTGGTCGTGGCTGAGAAAATGAAATATCACTGGAATGTTGAATCAAAATGATGACTCGAAATAGCTCTGGCGAAATCGTGCGGTGGTTTGCATCGTTACATAATATACATTTTCTGATAAATTGCCGGTTTCTTTTCAAGATCCCAATCATAACTTTGTGCAACGAAGGGATTATGTAAAATAAACTTTCGACTACACTGATACAACGTCCAAGCTATTTTGATGTGTGTTTGCGACGATGCCTCATCGGTCGAAGCCGGAACTGGAATCACAGTGCCTCTACGGCCACATCTGAAGCCATTCTGCCGTTTGACGCCGTCGGCCGGAGATGGAACCGCGCCGCTCCGCCGGCGGCCGGCGCTCGAACGTTCAGCATCCGGCTCTGGCGGCGCCCGGGGCCGTTTCCAAGAGCGCTCCGACCGGGCGCCGAACATCTCCCGCGGGCTATATATTGACTGAGCGGCGAGCGACTGGCTGGCGGCGGCGGCGGCGGCGGCGGCGGCGAGGACTGGCGGCGGAGAGGACGGCCAGAGTGGGCGCCTGCACCGGCAGCTCCCGGCGTGTGCCAAATGACTGCGCCTGCCGCCCGCCGCCCGCCGTCGCGGCACGCTCCGTTACCGGTGACACGGAAACATTTCGACAGCGCGTCAGGTGTCAGTCGACTCATGGACCTCCGAGGCGGCTAGGCGGTCGGCCCGGCGACTGTCGGGGGATTGGAGCCGGCGCTGTGAGATAGAGGCTGTTGGGAGGGGAGAGCTCCAGGGTGGGAAGGGGAGGTGGCCTAACTGGTGCTGGGCTCGATTGGATGTGGAATCGACATTGGCTGTTTGTTTCTTTACACACGCAGCGGAGCGAGTGTTGATGCTGTAATCAGTTAACGTTAAGCCCTTGTACGAGTGATTGGATTGTGTGGAAAATTGTGCAAATATCTCATATACGGTTTCCGATACCCATTTTTACTTTTGAAATATGGTTTGCGTTTTTATTGAACAGCTCAACGACACTCGATCCGTTAGTTTATTACCTCCTCAAGTCCCGTGCGGATAGGATTAGGGAGGAGTGCATTTTTCATTTTATTCATTTCACTTTATTGTCACTTATGTAACACTCGCCCATCATGTGATGCTTTTTGAAAAATAAATTGTTCGCTTGCAAAAGTTCGTCAAGGGACACTGCATCCAATATACTTCTTTTATGGCATCTACCGTATTCAGAATGTCTGCGAATACCAGCCGTATTCAATATATTCCAATGTCTCCTTCCTAGTTCCTCCCCCCTCCCCCTCCCCCTCCCCCGCCCCGGTATACGTAGTCTGCCATCTCGGCGCATTACTGGCCGCCTAACACCCGACTAATATGCCGCCGGTGCCGCGGCTTGTTGTCGCACATCGTTAGCCTGGGTGTCATCAGATGCCGCTCCTCTCTCTCTCTCCTCTCTCTCTCTCTCTCTCTCTCTGTCTCTC